>NW_009703247.1:0-22045 GCF_000703405.1 Apaloderma vittatum | reverse complement strand
TGCCAGACTGCTCCCCAGCCACTCCTCCCCAAATGCTGCAGAGTGATGCCCAGCTGCTGAGCTTCTTAGACAGGGTGAAGTGGGTTGTGCCAAAATGCCTGTGTAAAGGAAGAAGAGTTTCTTCACCTTCTGATCCACACATCTTTTGTGCCCTCTGTGCATCTTCTGGATTCAGCTGCAGCCTCTGCACCGGGGATGAGTGATACAAAGGTAAGGAAATTCCAAACTGGGCCACGTCAGGCACTCAAAACAGGGCATGAAGCCAGCATCGTGGGTACAGTGATCATCACGGCACTCTCAGCAACTAATCACACACACAGTGTGATTATCATTGGGTATTAGATGGCCATTCCTGCCCTACATCTCCCTGGAGCTGCTGGCTTGTGTTCTTCTGCTGTAGGTGTACCAAGGAATGTGTTCAGCAGCTCCCTGGGTGCAGCAATACGTGCTGCTCATTAATGCCTCTAACTAATTGCTTCCCAAAAACTCTCTGTCTGCTTTCAGAAGGCAAGCTCTAGGTACAAATCAGAGTTGGCATCACTGGATCATCTGATACCTGCTGTCATTTTGCCAAACTTTTGCTGTTTAATAGTGGAGAAAACAGGTGGGTTAATACTTTATGGTTGAATTTTAATATTAAGTTATATTTGTATCTACTATTTTTCGTTGTGTATGTCTGAAGTCAGATACGTGTGAAAGTGACTGATAGGTACAGATCCCTTTGATCTGACAGTTGATGTCCATCAATGCTGGGAAACTAGAGGGTCTTAAATTTTTTAGCGTAGATGTCAGAAGTTGGTTTAGGTCACATCCTTTCTATTTCAAGATTTTCCCATGAATAATACGAACATGATGGTATTCTTCTTGTACAAGGTGTCCAAACCCTGTCCTAGGTTAACAATGTAAAACTGCCACCAAAACCAATGGAGAATCATGCAAGAGGAGAATACCTTTAATCCTTGTCAGCTGATGGGAAATTTTTAATTGTCAAGTCATAAAGAGCAAAGTGTAGTCTCATTTCATTTATAATTGATAGACAATAATTTGCCCTGCTTTATGATATATGTTTTATTTCTATTTTGTATTGGTTTTTTTCTGCCTACCAAGTCACTTACTGTGGGTTTTATCTTCTTGTATGGTGTGCATTGCAGCCGCAGTCTGAAAGTTTCCTTTTAAAGGAAACTATAATCTGCTCTTTTGGCTTTATATCATTTATTGACAAAAAGAACAGGATCAAACTGCAGCTTGAAGAATCATGCATTTTTAGCTAAGGAAATGTTCTTGATGAAAACCCAGATTTTATTAGTGATACTACAATTAAATAAGCCATTATCAACTTCCTACAGATCTTGTAAGAGCAGCTCTCTTTCATTCTGGAGCCCAAATTACGGAAGCAATCTTCATAAAGGCCACTTCCTCAGCTATAGCGCCTGCTGTGATATGATTCATGCCTTTTGTCTTCTGCTTGGAATTTGGGGATGTTTATGAAGGACTGTTATAAATACTGCATCTAATTCCTCTTTTCACAAGATGCTTTATTCATAAGAAAAAAAAAGAAAATTGCATCACGTATGTACATCATATCATTTCCATTCCCATTGCCATCTGGCACTATTCTTGTTGCCTTCTTCGTATACACATTGAAAGGATGTGAGACCAGTGTCAGGCAGACATTTCAGCACACATTTCAGTACTTCAGCTGGTAATTTAATGGTGCACAGGCACATTTGATACAACAAATCTGTGTAAATGTGCATTTGAAGGCTGAAGCTGGAATAAAACATGCTCAGGAACAGAAGGAGAAGCAATGCATAAGGATGCCACTTTCCATGCCCTGCATTACTAATGACCTACACAAAAGCTATGAAGGTGAACAGTATAAATACATCAGCTCTTTTTATGCTGTTCAGACTTTTCATTTTCAACAGGAAAACAACAGTATCATCGGTACTTGGAAAGTACCTGGCTGTTGATTTACCCTAAATCGTTGTCTAAAAACACAGGTCAGATCATTTTGGCATGACAACTTCTTTGGGGCAGTAACAAGCACGGTACTCAGTACACTGCTAATTACAGCAGGATCCTTTCTGAAGGAGAATAGAGTTTGCAAAGGCTGAGAAAAAACAGAGCACGATCACTGTAGACCCATTGTGTTCATTGCACCTACCTAAGGTGACGACAGTGACTGCATTCATATGTAAGCAATCTGTTTGTGTGAACCATTATGTTAATAAGTGACAAAATTGTTGGTTATGAAATTCAGATGGGCTTCCAAAGCAACGGTTGTTGTGTGACAGGGGAAAGGGATGAATTTAGGAGTCAGGGATTTTACCTCTGTGCAGAGTAGTTCTCTGAAAAGCTAGAGAAATGACCTGGCCACAGATGACAACAGAGATGATGCTTTTGTAAAGTATACTTAGTTATGAACTACACTACTATCATCTCTTCTCTCTTTCCATCCTAGAGTCAATGCTACCCTGACTTCCGGCAGCTGTGACAGAGTTGGACATGCAAAAATGGTTGTCAGCAGGTACATCCATTCGCTTATGGTCTTGTTTGCTGCTTTAGTTTCTGCCTCCTCTGATCAGCCTGAGGCTCCACAGCATTGACTTGGAAAGGCAATTCAACTGTGCCAGGCAGCTATAGCCAAAGAGCACCGAGAGGTGCACATGCGTGGCCCAAGACTGGGAGAAGGTGTTTTGGAGACCCAGTAACTATCTCAGCAATACTGAACTGAGCCCAGTCTCAGAATCGCTGCAAAGCACTCCCGAGTTGGAAGAACAGTGTTTGCCTGATCCCAAGGAGCGAAGCTTTTTTAAGCAAGATAGTTGAAACTGGAGCTCTAAAGCCTGCAAACAGCGCAAACAATGCTATGGATGGAGTGCAAAACAAAAGCATTTTGTGGTGTTTTTTGTTTTGCTGTGATTTTTTTTTATCCTCTAGATGAGTAACAGATTAGTTAGTTTATTACACATCCTATTTGGGGGTCTGGTATTAAGTCATTCAAGTGATTTATCATTGCAAAGAATGATTTTTTTAATAAGTGAATATAAATTCACCAAACTGCAAGAAACAAAGCAGTAACTTCTGAATTACTCATATTTAATGAGTAAAAGGCTGGATTTTCATTTTGGTATCTCTGTTCTCTGCCCTGAAACCCTGAAGAAGAACATAAAATTCAACTGTGGCTCTGGGATTCTTCTGTCTGACATGTCAGTCCTGAAACACAGGACAGATACTACAAGAGGAACAGAGGCTGAAGAATTCTAGGAAAACAAATGTGTCACAGTGAGGTGCATGACCCTAATGTCCTTAAAGCAGCATTTGGGATTCTCAGACATAAATGTGAAATTAGTGGAATTAGTTGAACTTCAGGAAGTGCTTCCAGAGAGTTTGCTGTGTTCACCTCCTTCATCTGCAGACTGCCCAGATGAATAATGCCAGATTCTGAGGGCTGCACTGACAAACTGGGCATCTTGGGACAGGATCTGCCACCATGGTGAGTGAAACCCCATCTGACAGCGCCTGGTGTTCACCACTGATCAGCAAGGAAGTGCTGGTGACTGATTTCCAGTTACTAGAGGGCTGGAGTTAGATTAATGAGTTCTCCAACTGTAAAAAAACCTTTCCATTCGTGAAAACTGATGTGATTAAGAGCAATAAGACCTGCTCAATCTAGAGCAAAGACATTTCCATCCCTGAAGCTGCCTGGCAATTACAGTTCCCCATGAACTGGATAGCATAATCTCTATGCCAAAACCAGTTCCTCATCTCTATTCTGCAGAAGTTAAGAAGCTTGATACATACATCCTTCTTTTCAAAATGACCGTATAAGGCACATTATCTCAAATAGGGTAGGAAAACTCCCACTGATAAAATAAGACAGTTGAATATAGCCTCATGCACTGAACCACTTTTAAGAGCTGGGTTTTTCCTTGATTCATAGACTGAGCAGCTCTGAACACGAGTGATGCAACACTGCCTCCCACTGCTGCATCCTGCTCCTCTGACACCTCGGTCACCCTTCAGCCAGCACAAACCCACTGGTAGTTCAGTGGGAACAGAACAGGACACAACAGATGAACACTGGGACCTTTCTCATTTTTTTTCCCACACTGTTGATTCTACATGTCCACACAGATACATCTAGGTCCTTGTGCTGGGCGTAGGTCTAAATGCTGCTGGTGAGCTTTAGAATACAAACTTAAACTGCTATTTCAGGGAGAAAAGATATCCAAATTAAAAATCTCCTGGGACATGGTGTTTCTTAATGTTTTTTTAGTTGAAGGACCACTCCATCCCCTTCGAGAGCACATACACGGACCAGTCTTCACATTTCTGATAACAGTTTTCACACGCAAACAAAAAGCTATTGGGCCAGACACAGGATACTTTTCACCTTAAATAGCGAGTATTTTGTATACTTTCATACATGAGAATGCATAAGTACATTTTAAAATGTATCTTTTCCACGATTTCACTGACTAAAGCCTAAGATTGAGAGCAAACCAGAAGTTGAGAGCAAGGACCCTCCTGTACCAGAGGATTGCTGGAAGGGCTTTCCAGGCCCTGTGGCAGCACAGTGGCTCACTGGGGGTTACATTTTTTTCCAAATGGTTCCTGGTCCCATGGCAGGCTGCCCAACTCACTGTGGCAAGTACAGATGTGTAACCACTTGCCTCCATTTCTCAGGACAGCCTTAACCTCCCCCACAGATTTTCCCAGAGATGAGAAGATGCTGAGTGTACTTTTGACTCCAGCACTGGCCAGAAACCATCTGAGCGGCATTTCTGGTCTCTAGTACTGATTTGATGGAATGGACTGGGAGATACCCTCCTCCGACATTTCATCTCTTTCTTCTGAAGGCTGTAACAAAAAAATTCCAAAATGTTCTGCTAAGTTGCTTAACCTCTCACAGTTTTTGGTATCTAAGGAGACCTTGGGTTTAAGGTTGCTAGTTCAAGAGTATGAATGTAAGATTGTCTTTCAGTGACTGTGTTACACCACGTATCATGCTCCTGCACTGTCCTGGTCTCTGGGTTCTGATGCAGTGGAGGACGTGCTTCTGCTCTGCTCTCCCCAACCCACGCAGCCTCTGGGCAATTGGCAGCAGGAGAAGAGGCATTACAAAGCTTGACCCTGGATTCTCTACATGTTAATCACTCAAACGGGTTTAACTTGTTTTCTAAGATAAAGATTATTTGATTTTATTTTTTTTAAAAGGCGCACCTACAGTTACTTTAACTATTTCCTACCTCTCTTACAGGAAAAATCAGTAGTCTTTAGTCAAGTGGCTGCATATCAGCTGGCAGACTTTTCTAGCTGAAAATCACGGTGCTTTTACATGGTTTGGGTTGAAGGCTGGTATTTCGATCCTGGAAGACCATAAAATTTGAGCATATGCCCCCTGACAACCGCCATTTTTTCGTTTTATTTCATTGGTGGGTTGCCAGTGACATGCAAGATTTAATCCCCAGTGTCTGGTCTTTCTTTGATGAGGCTCCCTTGCCTGTTCCTTTGATCCAGTGGGATGCTATCTTCTTCCTGGCAATCAACAACATAACACTCATGAAGCAGTTTTGAAACTATCCAGTGTCATCTCAGAGAGAGGGTCCAATAACCAAACAGTTTAAAAAAAAATAGATTTGTGACTTGCACAGTTTTTTCCCAGTATCTTCATAACACATCCATAGAATTTCTGCCTTTTTTCTGCCTTCACTTCTCCCACCCTAAGGGACAGCAAAATGAAACATGTGCCCGAT
Source organism: Apaloderma vittatum (assembly GCF_000703405.1). Lineage (NCBI taxonomy): Eukaryota > Metazoa > Chordata > Aves > Trogoniformes > Trogonidae > Apaloderma > Apaloderma vittatum. The sequence continues at coordinate 16,283 of NW_009703247.1, read as the reverse complement.
ATATATTTTTAGGGCTTGAAAGTGCACAGCTCTAAATCGGTGCTTTCTTTTGGAGCTGAGGTAGGTTGCATCCAGGAAGCTTAAAACCTCCTTGGTATCTTAACAGTTGTAGGCTCACAATTTGTCCTTGGGCTGCGTGCAAGTGCCGTGGGGAAGCAGGCAGAGGAAATCCTTCCTCCGGTCTCCTCGTACGTGTGGAGCAGCGCACAGCCGGGGTCCACGGCGGCGTGCCTGCCCGCAGACACGGCTGCTCTGCAGGGAGGGCTGCAGGCATCCCTGCTGCGCCGCGGGTCCTGCACAGGCTGCTCCTTATCTGTCAGAAGAATAGATACCTTCCGTACATGGAGGAGAGGCTTTCGTTTCCTCCAGGCACTCAGGGGCTGGACCCATGCATCCGTGTTTCACATCACGACACTCGTTCTGGCAAACCACGCGAGCTCCCGTGTGGCTCCACATGCTACGTGTGCTGGCAATACACACACAGGGAGACGTTGTTTCTGGGTGCCGAATAATGCTAGCTGGTAACTTCGATCGAAGAAAACAACCTGTGAAATATCTATCCTCCTGTAATAACACGCACCCCTCCTGCTCTAGTGCAAAAAGTTGGCATTGTTTCCCAGCGAAGTGCCACACTCCGGGGGCTGTAGCAAACCCAAAGACTGCCACAGGGTTTGCATAAATGCTTGCAGCCAGAGTGAGCAGACCGGTAACAACCAAAGCTACAGATTTTATATTTGTGTTTTTCTCCCATTCCAAAAATGGAAAAGCCTGTTCAAGAATCCTTAGTGGTGGATTGTGGTTCATAAAGAGAATTTAAAAATAAAAAAAAAAAGCGGCAAGTTGTTATTTGGTCACAACCCATAGGGAAAACACTAAATAGATTACGAAGACCTAAAGGAGGAATAACAGCTACCTCTGCTGTGCCAGATGCTGGAGGCACTTTCAGGCCCTGACCATGGAGCAGCATGCTGCTGAAGCCAGTCATCTTAAAGCAAAAGGCAAACTCAGTTCCATAGCAACCCCATTATGTCTGATATGCTGGAAAGGGGGAATTCATAATGAGAAAAGAAAGTGGTGCATATCCTGGAAACCTGAAACTGCTGCCCTGACTATGGGGATGAGATCAGAACAGATGCAATTAGAATAAGGTGCAGAATGCTGTGTCACAGAATTGGAAAGGAGACAATAATTTGTGAGGTTTTTCCTCTCTAGGAAGAGGAATAAAGAAGAAGAAATTATTTTTGTCATCCTCTGATTTTCATTAGTTATATTTGGCTTCTGATTGTCATTAATTTAAGTTACAGGAGTATAATAATTATTGTACATCTCTTCTGCATCGTGAGAAGGCAGACAGGCAGCTGCAATGGTGTTGTTAACTTAGTAATCTTCAATTATAGTTGTCATTTTAGTACAGTTCACAATTATTCCTCGCAATACAAAAGTCGAAAGTCCTACACCCTCTCAAAAGAGCTAAAATAGGACTGGAAAGGATTCAGAGCAGGACATCAAAAGTGCTCGAAGAAGTGGAGTTGGTTCCCTATAAGAAGTAAAAAGTAGAGTGCTTCTAGCTGAAGAAGAGGTGATGGAGGAGAGAGGAGGGCAGCTTCTGAGTCCCGGCACAAGGGAGAATCAGGGATGGTTTTCACCATCTCTTCTAGTGCAAGTACAGGAAGGGAACCAGCAGGTAAGGTGCTGCAGGACAAAAAACAAGATGGCTCTTCAAACACCATATATGAGCTCTGTGAAACTCCTTGCCAGGGAAGTGGAGGATGATAAAGGTCTCCATGAATTTAAAGAGTCATCCTGAAGGACTGAGGAGCACAAACACAGCCCATGTGGTCCAGGCAGTCCCTGCTCTTCAGGTTGTTACTGGCTGGCAGGATGTTCTGGGCAGTATCTCTGCAGGCATTTCCTTGCCTTAAATGTTTCTCTCAATATCTACTTCTGGTCATTGTCAGAAAAGCATAAATGGCATTTGATCTGAGCTGATATGGTTTTCATATTCGCTTGGCATACAGGCAGTGAGTATTTAAAAAAAAGCCAGATATCTCCAGTGGATGTCTCTCCTGCCACATTTCCTTTCTGTTGTTTCTGCACGATTGTGGCTCTGCTGATCATCCTCACTGCGTACGTGTCTGTTTTCTCCTGAACACCAATCTGACACAAAGTCCACCCTCCACAGGGGAGAACCCAGGGTAGAAGTAAGCCCCTCCATGCTGCCTGTCCCTCTGATGCCAGGGTATCACACAGGTATAAGGCATACGATGCTGAATTATGCACCCTCAGGATCTTGTTGACTTTATGAATGAAAATTTCTTTCTTAAACTTGCTTTTCAAGACCACACTAGTGTTTCCATTTGTTTGGTTTTCCAGCTTAGAGCCTGCCCCATTTTCCTATACTGAACTCACATTTAAAAGGAACATAACCAGCTCACGGGTTTTGCTGTAGTCAGCTGCTACACGGTTATCACATAGAAATTCTGGATTATTCTACTGCGACATTGACAACGGTGTTTGGTTTACTTATTCTGTGTTCTTTCATTTGCTTGTCATCTGTATTTGAAGAAAAGAGGGTTTAATTATTCAAAATATTTCATCCTTGGCTGCGGCAGGCTGAAACTTCATCCTGCTCATGTTAGCAGAGGGTGGTGTGTGTTTTTGTGCCTGTGATGCCCTCTGCTGACCGGTGACAGTTTAGAAGATTCCGAAAGTCCCTTCAGAGCAGCTCAGGTGCCTGCAGGCATGCATCTCACAGATCATACAGGGTTTATTTTTGACCTGGGATGTTAACTGTACTCTTCTTCTAGCTATAGTTTGTAGCCAGAGTACTGAATTCCCCAATATATCAAGAAATTGAAGAATATTTCCCTGCATTAACATTTTCAGCTTAGCAGATATTTTATTAAAGTTTTTGTCTAATTAGCAATTAAAATTAAATTGATGAGGTTTAAAACAGGCTCTCCATCACCTGTGAACAGTGTCTAATGCCTCTCATCAGCTGGTTTAAGAAAAGCACAATATGACACATAGCATGGAGGGAGGATAGAATTTGACATTAGTTCATACAAGAGCTAGTTTTCAAGGACAAGAAATGGAAATAGCAATTATTTGAAAATACATGCAAGTCTGTGCAAGGAGAGAAATCCAGCAGGAAATGTGAAGCCAGAGATGATTATGTACTCAGGGCATGAACTACCCCAGACGCATCTTCAGAATTGAAAGAAAACTCTATTACTTGGTAAGAATGTGCTTTTTCCTGCACTCCCTAAACAAGCAGTTTTCCTGGACCCTGATCCTTTCCCAGGAGGCGACCGAGGACTGACATTTATTAAAACGTTAGTGGAGAGATTTGTGTCAGATGCAGAAAGATGAGCTTGCTCTTTGGCATGGCAGGTGCCTATCTAAAACACAGTCTCTCACATAAAAATTGCTTTGAATAGCTCTACCATCATTTCAGCAAACTCTTGTTAACAATATTTACCTCCTATCTGTCGTCAGCTTTGAGACCTACAATTGAAAAAGCAGAGCCTAAGCTAGGGCAGTATTTACTCTATTTGTGAGGACTGAATGCAGAAAGCAAAGCAAGATTGAGCTATGCTGGTAGACAATGCAACAGCCAGTAACAATACCACAGGCACAGATGCCCTAGATCTGACTTGCAATTTCATCCTGGATTATCACAGAATCCTTTTTAAATCATCCAGGCTCAGGACAGGCTGAGCTGAGTATGTAAGACCAGTCTAGCTGGAGAGCTAACATCTCGGACACATTGAAAAAAGCCAAATCCCTGCAGAAACAATTATTAGCTCAGATAGTGCTATTCACTCTTTCAATTTAATAAAACTGCAGAGAAAAGTTCTCCATTTACAGATTCAGGCATTTGGGTTTGTGCTTTCATTTGCTTATGAGACAGTTTCTTGCTAACAAGCACCATATCTCAAAAACTAAAGGCAAATGCAGCTGTGCAGTCATTTGATACCAGAGCTGCCTCTTTTTATGTATGCTATAAAATTCCATCTTAACAGCAATATTATTTTTTCATACATGATTTCATCTTGTCAGGTGTAACTTTATATCTGATTTTGAAATGGAGAAACAAGGCTAAACGTAGATCTGTACTGTTGCATGCAATGCTGAACGGTGCATCAAACTCCGACAGGCGACAGCAGATCAATGCAGGGCAAGACTGATATCTGTCCCTACTTCTGTCAGGCTCAGCACTGCTACAGCTTTTTAAAGCAGGAGTTCCTTCTCTGCAACCATCCAAAACTCGTGGGTAAGCCCACGTGTTTTGGATGTTACCTGCAAGCCTGACAAAAATTGAACTTGTGTCAATTCTACAAGCTTTTGATAAGGAGAGAGAGCTTCAGTGAACTGCTTTAGCCTGTGGTGAGGAAGAGGTGTACTTTCATAAATACGAACTAACTTCAGTATCAGTTTAATTAAGGAAGCTCATTTAAGTATGACACAAAGATTCACCCTCTCCAGATGAATATTAACTCCTGTGGTAGATTAACTTCTTATTTGAAATGTGGTTATTGCTAATTGCCTGCACATATTGACTTCTGATTGTATTGGTAATGTCAATAGTGGTTTTGGGAAGAGACATTATCAGTTGTCATTCATTGAGGACAAAGCAGATGTCACTGTAATTGGGAGCTATACACACTGCTCATTTTTACGAACAGCAAGATGAGCATGCTCAGGTTTGTTTACTTCAAATCTGATTTCTAGCTTGGAGACCACTTACAGGATAAGAACCTCTGCCAAGTGTCCTCTCATCTCCCGCCCCTGAAATTTTTTGATGAATATGAATGCTCTCCTTATTGGAATGTAACTAACAATATTTCTCCCAGCAAGCAGTTAATCCTTTGGAAGAAATTTCTGAACAATACATACTGCTTTTTTTACTGGCGTATGCACTGTGGTGTCTAACTGAATAATGCAAGGAGGTTGCAAGTAAATTTGCATTGGATTAACACTGAATTTATTTTATCTCATCCTACGCTTTCCTCATAGTTTCTGGATTTTTCCATGACTTGGATCTTCCCACATCCTCTCTTTCTTTCTTTCTTTCTTTCTTTCTTTCTTTCTTTCTTTCTTTCTTTCTTTCTTTCTTTCTTTCTTTCTTTCTTTCTTTCTTTCTTTCTTTCTTTCTTTCTTTCTTTCTTTCTTTCTTTCTTTCTTTCTTTCTTTCTTTCTTTCCTTCCTTCCCTCCCCCCTCCCTCCTTCTTTCCTTCCTTCCTTCCTTTCCTTCCTTCCTTCCTTCCTTCCTTCCTTTCCTTCCTTCCTTCCTTCCTTCCTTCCTTCCTTCCTTCCTTCCTTCTTTCTCTTTCTTTCTCTTTCTTTCTTCCTTTCTTTCCCATACATACTATATTCTTCAACGCTGCTCCTTCATCAGCACAATCTCCTAGTATGGTTCTCCTCCACCTTCTTTCTCCCCAGTAAGAGCTGCCATGGACTCCACCAGATGCTACAACCCTTTCCAGCCACCTGGCACGGCCAGAGGGGTGGGCAGCAGCCTGAAATGGAGACATGGTTAAAGGAGGGAGTGCCTGTGAAGAGCTGTGATAACAGTGCTACCCACACTTTTGGGTGTAAATGATGAGGCAGGACTCAGGGTGGCAAAGGATCAGGCTCACCAGGCGAGATGGAGTGAAGGAAACATGGGAAATTTGAGCGGAAGCTTGCTTACGTTTTCAGAGGGAAGCTACTAAAATAGTATTTGCTTTTTTAATCTTTTGGATTCCTATTGGCCAATTTCAGCCAAGTTTGATAGTGAAACAGCAATCAAATATCTCAGGTGTCATGGAGGCAGCAGCCAAGTACCCTGTGTACCCCCATCAGAAGCACATGTACGTGAGCTGACTTCCATCAGACATGAGAGAAATCACACATTCAGGATGCTCTCAGCAGCCTGACTCAGCACCACACAGCCCACACAGGAGCCTCTCCTACAGATACCTTAATTGCAGGAGAAGCTTTCACCAGCCACCTTGCCTTGTCACAGGTAATCCAAGCAGGTGGTGCCAAGTCTGGGCAAAACAGGGTCTGGCAGCAGCCCTGCAGCTGGAAGCTTGTGCTATTCACTAAAAATCTTACCAGAGTGCACTAGAGGTGAAATGAAGTGGTTTCTCTGTATGTAGGCTGCGAGGTATTTCAGCTGCATGACAGTCATGTCATTAGTATAGAATCATAAAATCGTAGAATCATAGAATCCTAGAACATTAGAATCATAGAATAATAGAAGCGTTGGGCTGGAAGGGACCTTTAAAGGTCATCTAGTCCAACCCCCTTGCAGTGAACAGGGACGTCTTTAACTAGATCAAGCTGACCTTGGATGTCTCCAGGGATGGAGCCTCCACCACCTCTCTGGGAAACCTGTGCCAGTGTTTCACCACTCTCAGAGTAAAGAATTTCTTCCTAATGTCTAATCTAAATCTACTCTGCTCTAGTTTAAAACCATGGCCCCTCATCCTGTTGCTGCTTGCCCTTGTGAACAGTCCCTCTCCAGCTTTAAGTACTAGAGGCCCCCTTTAAGTACTGGAAGGCTGCTATAAGGTCTCCCTGGAGCCTTCTTTTTTCCACGCTGGACAGCCCCAACTCTTTCAGCACATCTTCACAGGTGAGGTATTTCAGCCCTTTGATAATTTTTGTGGCCTCCTCTGGACCCGCTCCAACAGGTCCATGTCCTTTTTGTGTCGGGGACTCCACAGCTGAACACAGTACTCCAAGTGGGGTCTCATGAGAGTAGAGCAGAAGGCAGAATCATCTCACTTGACCTGCTGGCCACGCTTCTTTTGCTGCAGCCCAGGATGTGATTGGCCTTCTGGGCTGCCAGCACACACTAGTGGCTCATGAACAGCTTTTCATTGCCTCCCTTTGAGGGAGGACACCTCCGGTGCAGGAAGCACCCCTGGATGTCACCCAGCTGCAGCTGGAGCTCAGGAGAGAGGACAACCCCAAGCAAGGGTGGCTGTGCCGGCACAGCCTCTTCTGGGACAGGGGGCAGAGGACACCCAAGCAAAGAGGGCAGCATTTGGGCTGCAGTGGTACAGATTTACTCCCAGTTTTTCTCAGATGTCTGATAAAGATCTGCCTCTGTCTCAGCATTTGCAGGGGTCAGGAGCTGGTAATTCCCAGCCTGGCACAGTAATCCTTTTCCCTTAAACACAAATCCTGGAAACTGTGAAGCTTATATTTCCTACAGCATTTTTACAAAATTCATAGAGAGATAGTAATCCCCTTATTTTCAGGGGCTTAGAACTGAGTCCAGTTAAATACAATACCCAGGTCAGTAGGTCAAGTGCCCAAAATGAAAACATGTCCCTCTCTGAAGTCAGTGTGGAAGAGTTTTGTGAAACAAACACATCTTGAGGAAGAAGAAGGTAAAGAAACAGGAGTGAGAGAAAATCACATTTCACACTTCTGACCTTGTCTGTAGGACTTAATTACGAACATGTTCTTCACAAAAGAACAAACACATCATAGTTTTTTAGATGGGGATTTTTTCGTTGCTTCGCAGTCCACGTAGCCTTGTTAACAAAGCAAGTCAAATGCAAAAGACTCCCTTTACAAAAGCAAAAGGAAATGCCCATGGGGAAGGAGGCTGCCAGGTAGTCTGCCCTGGGGGAGGCTGTGTAACAGATACTTGCAGGGAGCCCTGGAGCAGCTTTTTTTTCGTTGACTCAGGGAAGCCAGCAGAGGGTCCTTATCTCTCAGCTGTATCTCTTCTCTATTGCATACAAACCCTATGAAGGCTAACAATGCCCAGGACTGCATTAATTCCTGAGAAACCATGAGAAACAAACAGCCTTGCACAGGCAGATGGGCTGAGGACTCAGCTGGCCTCAGCCTCTGTCTAGCCACCTCCTCTTTAAACTGAAGTTTCTGTTGCCAAGGAGTTACCTTCAGCATCTTCAGGAAAATCTCAAGACCCTGTGATGTCTCTGCAGCTGAACTCAGGCTCAGGGATGCCCCAGTGGAAAACAAAAAGGGAAGGCACCTCAAACACTCCCCAAATCCCACGGGGCAGTCAGCTGGCAGTCACTGCACGTAAGAAAGTGTGAGAATCGAGTTTCACGGTAAAACACTGGGACATTACTGAACAGTACCACAAAACCAGAAAAGCTCTACAGATAAGAAGACGAGCACGTACGATGGCACAGGTTTTAATATAAGCACTGTATAAATAACAATCCTTTCTCTAATATTTTCAGTTGTCCGCAGCATGCAGAAATGAGCCCCATTCACACCACTCCTCCTCTCTGTGGCTGCTGGGCTGAGCTGCCAATGGGAGAGAAGCTGCAGCCAGTGCGCCAGCCTGCTGAAGCACTGTCTTGCCTTGGAGCTTGTCAGAGTCACTGTTACAATTTGTACTTCTTCCACTTCGTTTGCAATATCGTTTTCTAGAGGAGAGTCTCTGCCATTCAGAGCTGCTGATAAGCCCTGCTGTCAATCATATCTCCACAAACCTCATTATTCTGCATCCACACAAGTGTCAGTTCCCTGTGCTTTCCTGGCTGTGACTGAATAGCCATTGTTTTCCTCCCGGTCCTCATTTGTGGCTATGTTTCCTCCTCTCACACATTTATATGCAAAGATTTTTCCCCCAAAATTACCCACTGCATCTCTTCCAACAGCCAAATGCCACAGGTAGCAGCAGCTCAGCTGCAATGGCTATTTTCTTTAGCATTATTATCTAAATGTGCTACAAGGAAACCGAGCAGGTACCATGATAAAGCTGAACTGGCTCTGTTTTCAGTTTATTCTTGACAAACACCAGGACGAGATGCAAAGAAAGGCATTTGCATGCCCATAAATCTACCATTGCTCCTCTAATGCTGTGCAGACTTGACCAGGACTTGACCATGACCTGTGTTCCCTGGTCACCTTTTACAGTGTATCTTAAGCTATGGAGACTTCAAAAGAAGCAATCCTAATAGAAGCTAACTTTTTGTTAAGAAACTATTCTGTTCCTCTCCTCTGCCTGATTTATCACAGGTCCAAACAATGATTGTCAGAGGGAATGATGTGTAGCTTCCTACTGCTGATTTGCAAAGCCCTGGTGAAACTCAGACAAAACAGGCAGATGAGGCTGTCTTTGAGTATGATTTTACAACAGCCTATTCTGACCATTGCATCATCTGCAGCTGGTACAATGGGAATGTCCAGCATGTCTGTCAAGGTCCATAACCCTCTGTACGAACACTTCACTGCAATGTTCTCTTATAGCTGACCTAAGTCCCCAGAACAGGCCTGGCTCCCCAACAGCACAAATACCTTCAAATACAAAGCTCCAGCTCTGAGTGCTTTTGGGTTTTCCCGTTCACCATGCAGCAATGTTCAGTGCCTCAGGAACTGAAATCGTGGGCCTTGGAGGAGTGTGAAGCACCTTCAGCCCTTACTTTGGTTAGCGTGAAGAAAAGATACACATCCATACTCCTCCCTTCCCACCAAGAATATGTTCCTGAAAAGCATGTTTGCCACAAAGCAGTTTTTTCCATTACATTTTCACTGTCTGAAATGATTGTGGCTGCTTTGAGAGACTGAGCACCCAAGCGTTATCCTCAATTTCTGCCCTTCATGCTGGATTGACTTGACCAGTCTTGATTCATCCAGAGAAGACGATGCTGAACGTGGCTTTTCAGTAAGATATATGGAAAATGTTCACAGTGAAAGATGTGTTCTGGATGTTTATTCTCATGGATAACAGCCAAGACAGTGGACTGCCTCTGTGCCTCCCAGGTGATGATCCAGACAGTCCAGCTCCTGCCTCTTCATTCTCTACATCATTTTACACTGTTCTTGTGTATATAAGCTGTATTTCATAAGTCCCTGACACATCCTCCTCTGTTTCATTAATTCTCAGGGAAAACCTGCCTCATTATCCAGTGAATTCAGTCACTTTACTGGGGAGGCTTGAAATAAAACTTCTGAGAGCGTTCTTGCTGCTGCTTTTTAATAGTCACATCTTCCTCCTCCTCTCTCTCCTCCTCAGATGAATCAAGAGTCATTCAAGGTGAAGGAGGGAGAACACAGTGTTGAGGATAGTTGGTGGAGCAGGGGCCTGAGTGATCAGTGGTGGATCTCCAAAGTGGTGGGTAGGGACGTGACGGACAAAGGCATGCTGCTGAGCTGCCAGAGGAGAGCTGGGTGCATGCATACCCCCTAACTTAACTTTAAGAAACAAATTTAGGTCCAGATCCTACCGGTTGTTTCTGAACATGGATGTATCTCTGCTTTCCCCATATGTAGCTCCCTTCTCCCTCTGCTGACCATACAGGACAACTCCACTACACGTATCTTTTCATTCTGCCCTTTGTTTCTGCGTGTTCTTGGGCAGCTGGAGGCAACATGGCAGGTGTTTAATGTCACCTGATACAAGGGCCATTGCAGCCCACAGTCTGCAGCACCTTCTGCTAATATTGCTCCCTTATTTGTGCGTGTGCAACCGTTTGTTACATTGCGCAGTGACTGCTTTTCTAAAACCATTTTCCTGAAATTTGCAAAACCGCATCTCAGTTCCATAAGCCAGCCTTCAGTGTGGGCTGTGCGTTTTAACATTCAGGCTGTGGTTTCACAACTGATGTTAGATGGAGCAGGGGCTCCTACTGGCTGTCCTTCCCCCCTCCCACTCCTTCCCACCCTGTCCTTGTGCAGTTCTCCCGCCCTGTGCGCAGGGAGGAAGGGGAGCTGGCCTGGCCATTGGGTAGGGAAGGTTTGCTGGGTGACCAGCTGCCTTTTAGCCAGCCGAGCTGCATGATACAGCTGAGCAAATCTAAACAGCTCTGCCAAAAGTTGAAGTCCTTCTCCTCTTCCCGTCATGTCCTTTCTTCCTTCTTTCGTGTTCCTTGTTCCTGCTCTTCCCACCATGCTCTGTGCACCAGTTCTGGCACTTACTGAGCCTCTTCCTGGGGCAGTTCAGTTTACTGACCTGGCAGAAAGTAAAAGACTGGCTATGATACCAAGGCAGCCCTCAGCCCACTCAGATGCTGGCTTTGAGGCATCCATTGCTGCCCTCCCTCCACCCCCAGTGGTACTCTGCAGTCCTGTTGCTGATGCAGCTCAATGTGCTAACTCGAGAGAAGGCAAATCACTTGGGTTTTGCTGTCATGTTAGTTGTTTACAGTGCTGGGGTGGCTCAGAGCAGCTCCAAAAAGTGCTGGAGCCACTACAAGGTGGGCAGGGCTGCAGTCCTGCTGTGCAACAGTGGCCGGAGCAATTTAGTGAAATGAATAGGTTCGGGCACGGGTTTGACAAGCAGAAGGGCTGGGGCAAGCGACGGATCAGGCTGGCTGGCTGGGGTTGGAGGTGTGAGGAAGGGAGGAGAGAGGACTGGAGAATCAGACCTCCTCATCCCACCACAGTCAGCAAGGTGCAACTTGGACACAAGCATGTCACTCACCCGATGGCAGCAGCCCAGTCTCTGCAAGCAGTCACCAAAGTGCACTCCAGGTTTAACAACAGAACTTCTTGTTTTCCTGTCCTGAGAGCTGCCAGCTGCTAAATCCCACCTCCTGGGAGAGGAGCTGGAGGAGGGTGGTTCTGGGATTTGGCCATCCCGTTTTCTTAGACACTGCTCTTTGAATAGGAGTTGTCTGGATCTAAGAATTCTTTATTTTCTGTGGCTCAAAGGGCACTAGGTGCAGACCTGCAAACAGATTGCTGGCTACACATGTGCATTTGCATATATGTATATGTACACATGTATGTATGCAAATACATAAATCAATGAGAATTCATAAAACTAAGAGACTCATGCTGCTCAGGCTATTACAACATCTGAGTTTTCATCAACTGTAGTGTTTCCTTAATACAATCTGAGAGAAAAAAATAAAGAACTGTATATATGTTACTTAGATTGCACCATCCTTTCTCATGATGATTAGAAATTATGCATGCAAAAAGTCCCCTTGGCCCAAGCAAATGTGCTTAATTGTATTTGTTCAGATAGGAAGTTGATGTGTTGAGCAAGCTGCCATTTTTATCTGACCGCAATTACTCTTCTTCATGGTTGGGATTCCTCAGGTCTCATGGGACAGATTTCTTCCATGGTGTCATTCACAAGAGCTCACATCAAACTGCTTTATCATCTGTCTGCAGTGTTTCACTGCTGTTATCAAGCAGTAACACAACTCAGAGAAGCAACTATTGTGATCCCAGAAGACTTTGAATTTGTGGCTTAAAATAATCCAAGCCATTTGAAAGGAGCATTTGAAGTCATCCTACCACTTCGTTGTACTCCACTCTGAAAAGAGCAGGTTACTGCTGTTAGCATGCTTAATGCACCGTGTTTCTGCAGGATTTTCAGTCACTATTAATATGAGTGTACAAGACAGTCCTCATAATTTGAATGAAAGAGCAATCAACTTCATAGATGAAATCGATATTTTTCTAGCAAGGCTTTTTGCTTTACGTGATAGATTTGCCCTGGCTACAGCCTTTTACTTCTCATTAAATTAGCCAGCCAACATTCACAGATGAGAGAATAAATGGTTTTAGCTGTAATTTATATAGAGCTTCGCTAGAACTTTACAGCACAGGTTTATGTGAAAGGTTGTGGCAAGCCCTTGATGAGAAGAGCAGCAGTCATAAGTCAAAGCCAGCTCCTCGGTGTTTATCAAGACACAAGAGTTGTCCCACTTTAATTACACTGATAACAGTTTAAGTGACACAGTCACCTCTTGTGTTGATGCAATGTGCTTATGTTGTTACAGCTCTTCAAGACCAGAAGATATCTAAGTCAGTATCAGACAGCTTCATTCTGGGACAGGTATGTCAGCACTTGAGTTTCAGGTGATGTAACTGAAGTTTAAGATGGTGTTTAAACAAAAATTGCTGGCAGGTCAACAGTAATTATCTAAATGAAAAAAAAAAGAAAAACAAACCTAAAACACAAAAAAAGAGCAACCCACAGAAACAATACGAACACAAATAGCAAAAAAAATCATAGTTTCAGCTGCAATCATTTTGCTGATAAAATGTGTTTGGGCCAGACCTGGAAGACTAAGGAAAATTTCCTTTTGGGGACAGTAGCTTAAGAAACCTTGCCCAGCCAGAGTCGGGCGCTGGGCTGCGGGCAGGCTGTTAGATCTGTGTAACGGTGCCTGTCGCCCACCCGCAGATTTAGCAGGGACAGCCAAGCAGCCCCACCTTTGCCGTGTGCCCTCAGCCCCATAATGCAGCCCTGGAGCTGCTCCACGGACCCTCACTTGTACAGATCTGAGCTGCATCTTCCCTGGTATAAAAACATCTAAAAAACTTCTGGAGCAAATAGACTTAATATAGATGTTGCAGCTTTATCTAAGTGGGACGGGGATGACGGACTGACTATTTTTTTCCTGGCTTCTGTTATTCCCAGGTAATCTGCAAAGCTGAACACTGATTGTGCTTCTTGCTTATTTCTGCAGAGAAATAAGCCTTGTGCAGCCTTCTGGCATCACCAGCTTTGTACTTACCAGTAAGTAAACAGAGCCAGGAGCTGCTCTCTGATCCTGAGGCCAAGTGACACAGACTGGCTATATCCATGCTGCACAGTGCTTGATCCTGGTCTCCCATCTGCTGCCTCTGCGGCCCTAAGACATTGGTATTAATGCATAGATGTTTCCCTCCTGGTTTTCTTTTTTTAGTTATGCTGCCTTAACTAATGTAATAGCTGTGCTTTGGTCTGCAAGAATGTTGTCTTACTGCATGAAACAAGGTTTGGATTGCATGAATCGGGGTGGGGCAGAAGGGAAGTCTGTGGCTGCAAAGCCTGCTGAAACAGAGCTGTGAGGCTGTGTAAGGTGAAGGAAATGGGAAGCAGTGTAGCCCCATTTATGCTGCTTGCTGGGAATGGTGACTACCAGGTTGTGCCCAGGTACTGTGTTGCTGCGCCAGACTATGTGGCATTGACCAAGACTGCCCTGGAGCACACTAACAACTAAGTAGTGTGGATGATCACCAACCCATTTTGGTCCCAGGTCTCACCATGTCCATCACTGTGAATACAGCCAGTGAGACATCCTAGTGTTTGTTTAATCACTGCAAAAGGTGCCTCCATGGTGCCAACCACTAATGCCCTTACAACAGGGAGGAAAGACCTAGGCAGCTCGCCGGGTCAACCATGACCAAGGCATGTGGTTGCTCCATTCCCCAGTTCCATCAGGGTTGTACCCAGTCCTGTGTTCTTACAGGCAGGCCGACCCTGCTCTGGGCCACTGCTTCCTCACTACTGCTGTTTCGAGGTCGATGTGTGAGGCTATTCTGCCACCTCCCTGTAGCTGCAGCAGCTTGTTCCTAAACACATCAACAAAGTGGTTTCGGCTTGAAACTGTGCTTGAAACTGCTGCGCTTAGCTTTATAAAAGCTATCCACTGCTGCAGTTTTTAATAACTTTCCTTTGCTCTTTACAGCATAAGCAACATTTTTTTATCCCTTCTGTTTGTTGGAGTCACAAGAGAAATCTTTCATTGTACATTTGTATGGGCTACAGATCTCTCTTCCAAATGTTGAAGAAAAACAAGTTTATATGAATTATCTACAGCAGATAATTTCACTTCTGCACAGAATCTAAAAATAAATTGCAGCCCACATTCTACAGCTAAGTAGCTTTTAATTAGATGTGATAATAGCATGAATTATCTTTTAGAGTGCAATAGCTCCGTGATCAGAAGTCAAGTCCTGGGAGTGATAATTGTTTGCAAAAATGTTCTATTCAGGGACAAAACTCAATGATCGCATATATTTGCCCTTTTTTTTTTTTTGCCTTCTTTTTCTTCATATAATAGGTCTTGGCAGGCTGATTAATATTTTGTGTGAATTTGAATTCGGGATTTCTCAGTTATTGTCCCTGTTTTAAAACAGCAAAAAGAGGGCAGTGAAAGTCTGTAAGTCCCCATCATTAGCAGTTTCACTGTGATGCCTTTAGACAAGACAAATGGCATTGCTACTTTCTGAAAATTAATGGCTGGTGAGCTGGATGGTTTCGCTCACTTCTTCAGGATCCCCTCCCCGTATTTGAACCATAAATAAGCTCAGGGTTTGAACGTAAAAAAAAATGTTCTGAATTGTGAACTGACGTGCAGCCACATCTCGTCTTGCTGGCTCTGCTGGGGACTGGAAAGCTCTGGCAGAGCTGGTGGGGAGGGATTTCATGCCATAAACTGCCACAGCTAAACCTGCCAGTACCTGTCTTGTCAGGGTCCTCCTTTGTGCCAGCCAGAGGGATGCTCTCAGCGACTTGACCGTCTAAGATGCTTTATCTTCATTGTCTTTGTAAGTCAAGCGTAGCATTTAGTCCGGCGTGGTGCGGCTGGGGGTGGGGAAGGCAGCTTTCTTCAGCGGGGAAGGCAGCTTTCTTCAGCAGGGAAGACAAACATTAAAGGAAGGTCCTTTAAGGATAAGAGACTTGCCTATGGTGCCACAGGGATGGTACTTGGCACTTCAGACTGCAGACAGATGCGAGCACAGTGTGTTTGAGCACAGGCAGAAATAAGGAAGATACCGCGTGCCTGGGAAATAGGGATATTTCCTGTGACAGTGACTGTCGTGCTGCTCAGGCAAGCATTGGGTAAGGGAAGCCTTTCCACAGTGCTATTCTGGATCTCAACTGCCAAAGGGCCAGGCTGGAGCTGGGATGCAGACCACGGACATTTCTGCCCAGGTCTCTCCAGGCACTTGCCGTCTTGTGCCTCTGTGTGTTGGTCCTAAACTCCTGGCTCTTCTCCTGGTGCCTCCAGGCATTGTTGTGGGGGCTCCCAGGCGGGAGGATGCCGTGTGGCATCTGGCCAGCCTCGCAAACTGGGAACCCCTTCTCTGCCCCCTCCTGAGCAGACCTTCACGCATTTGCCCAGAGGACTTCATAAAAATTAATTGAGTTGCCTGACATTAGACACAGACCATAAAACTCCCATCTGATCCCGTGCCTGCTGCCGGTTTTAAGAGCTGATTGAAACAACGAGTGCTGGCTCGTCCGGCATATAACGATGCGCACGGAGACGGCTGTAACACAGGCTGCGCGTGTAGATAAAGCTTTAAACGTACAATAAAGAGCCTCTGCCTGTACCACAAACCTCGCTTCCCTAACGGGGGCAAAACCCCTGGGCGGGAGCGATCAGCAAAAGTGATGGAGACTGCCGCTTGAGTTGCAAGTTTCGCTGAAAAGCGTGTTTGTGCATCTGCCTATTTGTTTATTTCCTTGTTTCATTTAAAGTGAAAAAAAAAGGAAAAAGAAAAGAAATGAACTCGGAGAGAGTTCATGGGCAAGGGCGAGAAAGTCTTGCCACGAACCAGTCCCGTTT
>NW_009703246.1:91147-101770 GCF_000703405.1 Apaloderma vittatum | reverse complement strand
AAAAACCCCCAAATTACAGGGGTCTCCGCGCTCGGAGCAACATCCGCGGGGGCGGGCGGGGACACTGTCCTCCAAAAAAATCCCCCTGCGAGCGGGGACTCCACCCGTGCCCGGGCAACAAACATTCGAAGGAGCCTGCCGAGGGCAGGGGGAGTCCCATGCTGGCTCCTGCCCCCGGTTTCTCCTTTCATTTTTAGGCTGCACCTTGTCGGTGCAATCCTTTCTGGTCGCCCCTGGAAGGAGAAACGTGCAGGGCATCCCCCAGCCCAATGGTGGGGGTCACACAGCCCCTTTCCATCAGCAGGCTGGGGCCCCTGCACCTCCAGAAATCCCTTTCTCTCTGTTCGGGAGCGGGAGTTCGGCAGAAATTACAGCATCAAAGGAGGAGGGAGGGAAAGGCCCCTGGGTGCGCAATGCTCACGGGGGCTCACATCTCAGCCTGTCTGCTTCAGAGAGGATCTAGGAACATATTTTAAATCACATCTAAAGCAGGATCTGACGCTGCTGTTCCCACATCACGTGAGTTGCGGTTTTGGTCTACGTTTGACTTTTAGGGTTTGCAGAAAAATCAGCGTCCTGTGTTTACAGAAGCGTGCGTTTTGCTGCTGAGAAAATAAAACCCAGCAGAATAAATCACTGGCAGGAATATGCTTTCCTACTGCACCTGTCCATTTTACGGGTGTTTCATCACAAACAAATTTGACATACCCAGCCCTGCACAGAAGGGTCAGCTCTCTTCATTTTTATTCACATTTCCTCAAAAACCCATCACTCCTCTTAGCCACTGCAGGCCAGACTCTTCCCATCTTTTAACTTTTGAAACAAGTCTGCAAACTCACACTGCCATGGAGCAATGCCCCATCACAGCCCTGGCTCCAGCACCATGCCCAGGCACCTCTACACTGTGTTTCATTTTCTTGCTGCTCATCTTTTTCTTCGCTTTTCTGTAGGTGCTGGGTTCTTGCACCACCCACCCTGGGGGATTTGGGGGTCTTGATAAGCGCATGCAGTGAGAACATCAAAACCCACTGCCCTGAAATACCTCCTCTTCCAGACCCTTGCCTATGGGTACTCTGCGGAGTCGGCAGATTGCTCTCCAGGCGTGTTTTGCAGGGATACCTCAACAGAGGCAGCACCAAATAACAAGTAAATAACAGCCCTGACGCCAGGCTGCCAGCACAAAGCAAGCGACTGCCCTTCGTGCAGGTCACTAATCTCTTGACACATGGTCTTTGAGACCTGGGCCACAGGGCTGGAGGCTGAAAGGGAAGAAAAGATAGTGGGGACAACGGCAGGGCCGCCAGCCGGCTAGTAACTCCTCTCCTGGCTTTGTGTGGGTACACTCAGCACTACGCTGGGATCCCTACACTCCTGCACTGCAAAGGGGCTGGTGTCTGCCCCTGCCATGGGTGCCCCGAGAGGATCCCAGCTTGCCGGGTTAAGTGCAAAGCACGAGATGCTGCAGGTATTAATAGCCCCCATTTTGTAGCCAGCAGTAATTCTCTCCTGCATTTTCCCATCCACGCTGAAAACAACCCCTTCACTTGATCTGTTTGTCCTCTCCAGTTGCCATCTGTCTTCCATCCTTCAAATCTCACCTTAAAAACAGTGCCTCTTGAGCAAATCCTCCCTGCCGTCCCCGCGCGCCGTCTCGCCCGGCGCAGGCCTGACACTACAAGCGCTCGTTGAAGTGAAGGGGATTTGAGAGCGCACAGGACACAGCGGGATTAAGGCCACAGATTGTGCTCCCTGGGCTGAGCAAAGCCCCAGCCCTGCGGCTCTGCCTGCCTGTTGCCACAAGCCCCGAGCCCAGAGACTCCCTTCACTCAGCTGATTCTCCTTCGTGGGGCTCTGCCGAGCTGGCCGGCGTGGGGGCATCACCACGTGCCGGCGGGACGGAGGGAAGCACCTGAGCCGACCTCCCCGGATGCCTCCAGGTACCTTCCTCCACAGATGGAAGCAGGAGAGGTCACCTCCCAAGCCCAGGCGAGGAGCCAGAAGGGTGTTGGGAGCGGGGGCTGCTGTTTGCACAGATGCACGGGTGCCGTCCCGCATCACCCCGAGGCAGCATCTGCGGGGTTTTTTTTCACGCTCACATCAAAGTGCCGGCAGCAGCGCGAGCTCTAACAACCCTGGCAGCCAGCTCGGGGCGGACGGTGCCTGCGCAGATGTTCAGCAGCAGCTTTTCTGAATTACAAAGAGCAGCAGAATTTACCAGAAAGTCCAGAGAAGGGAAGGAATCCTGGCTGGCGGAGGGGCCGCAGCGCAGATCCCACGCATCCCCTGCAGCTTCATGGGCTGGGTCGGACCAACACGTCACCCCCTCCCTCCATTTTAGCACCAGTAATGCATTACCCCACGCTTCCCTTGCTGCGGGGATCACCTGCTCTCATCAACATCTTGGTCTTCTTCAGAAAGGCCCCACCTTGTAGGGCTTCATGGGCACAGGGGAGAGCACAGTCATGACCTCATCTGATCCAAACCCTGGGGGCCAGTGAGATTTCTCCCAGAAAATAAACCCACGTGATTTCATAGCCAGTCGCGTGACCTATGGAAGGATGACGCGTGGTGTTTTTCGGTTGAGCCTGGCAAGGGCAGCCCCAATCCTGGCCAGCTCCCATAGACCCAGTGAACTACAAGGAGCAGGAGTCTCACGGTCCGGCCAGTTGCCAGGGTGGGACAATGGCATCACTCCCACATGACGGCTGGACTTTCCCCTTTCGACAGCAAAAAGCACAATTGAACATATCTTGAGAGACGGCTGCAACGCAGACACCCTTCGCGTGGGAGGGGAGGCAGCGGGATGTGCCCTTGTCCTCCCTCCCTGCCCATCCCTCCGTGGAGGGAGTCGGGGAGAGGAGGAGGGTATGGGGCTGGTTCATCACCCTGGGCTGCAGGTGCTGCCTCTGGTTTTCTGCTTGAACGAAGCTGCTGGTCTGAATGTGGTTCGTAACCTTCAGCCCACAGCAAAACTCTGCCAAAGTCCTTCACCCAAGTTGTTCAAAAACAATTGCGCTTGCCCATCACTTTCCCCCGGGACTGTCAGGTATGGAGCATGGCAGGGGCCGGCAAGCCCTCCTTCCCAGGGGATGCAGAGATACTTGCGCTCCCTCCAAAGCACATCAGAGGTGTCTCTGTCCCCCTAGTCCTGAGTTGTATTTAAGTGAAAACACAATCAGTTCTTCCCCCATCCTCCTTCCCACGGTGTGGAGCGGGAGCGGAGCCTCAGAGCCGGCACTTCTCACCTCCCCCAGAGAAAGGACCTGTGTGGGAGTGGGATTAGCACCCAGCTGGCACCGGGCATGGCTGGCACCAGCCTTCTCTTACTGTCCTATAATAATATTGTAAATACTCACTGGGAAGCAATTACATCCTATAAAAGCAGCAGCAGCCTGTGGTTTGAGCCAGGACCAGTTCATGACACTTGTCTTAAAGAGACGTTTCATGTCTTGTTTATAGATTAGATTTTAACCTGACAACCTTTTAACATTGTATTAAATTAGAAATTAACTTCGTATGACTGCTCACCGTATAACTGACCTACTGATAGGCTGAGTGCTAGAGAATATTTAAAATACCTTTCAGACAGCAAAGTTCCCAAGAAAATTCAGAGCTTCCTCCTTGATCTAGACCAGGGCTTTGCTATTAATTATTTATGGTCAGGTGGCAGGAGCGCTTCCTGCGGAGGGAGGGCTGCCAGCGAGCAGCATCCCTGATGTGCCATGCCCAGCCCCAGGGACAAGATAAAGCCCAGCGGGATGGAGAGGAGGGGGCAGGGAAGGCTGCAAGCCCCCAACTCTGCCTGCTGTGGTGACCAGCCAGCAAGGCCACTGGTCACCCTCCTGTGGCTCCCCCTGCCAAAGCTGCTGGGAGATGAACCTGTCGAGGACGGGGCTGCTGCCTTTGAGAGAGCTGGATCCTGCAAGGCGCTGAGCGCACGCTGGGAATTGCTGAGCATCAGCAGTTCCCAGCAAAGCTGGGATCTCTAAAGGACTTGGCTCCCGGGGCCTTTGTCAGGGATGCAGGCACAGGACTCTCCCCATCGCTGGGCAGGCAGCTCTGCAGCAGGAGGAACGGTCCTGGCCCATGGCACACACGGGCAGGTCACTTCAGCCCACCCAGAGGACACACACGCTTGTGACCTACCTGTGCCCTGCACGGCACGATCCACGCTTTAGTGTAATTTCCGGCAGCAGAAATTGCCAAGAAAGGTAAAAACTCAGCCTGGAAACTCGCCAACAGATGCACAGCTTCTTCGAATTACATCCGAGCCCAGCGAGGGACAGGGTGGCAATTGATGGCACATCAGCATCCAAGCGTGGCAAGGAACAGGGTATCCCCAAGGCTTAGGGGACATGCAGCACACCCCTGGCCCACACCCTGCAGTGGGAAACACCAGCTCCAGCGCTGACCCCTCTCACAGACAGCGTCAGAGGAACAAGGGTGCAGCCGGGCACCAGGTGGGACAGGGGATCCTGCCTTCACCATGGCCCAGCCCCAGATCTGGGGTCTTCTGTCCCTGCTATAACCTGCCCTTTGCTTACAGGAGATTAAAGACATTTTCTGGTATAATTGAAACCTGCTCCTAACACATGCAGAAGGAAGGAACAAACCCAGTAACATTGGCCAAAGGAGGTTTCACCCTGTTGGAAAAGGAGGATTCTTCAATACGAGCCTCAGTTTAGACTTTTATCCAATTAATGTTAAGGAACAGCATGAGATTAAATCACCCCAGTGTTGCTCTACAAAAGGCTTCAAACACATTTACAATCAGCTTTGTGTAATACGGGGCCATCAGCAGAGACCCCCCCCAGCTGCTTCACTTGCCCCCACAGCACCACACTCGCCACCCCTTTGCCATTTCACCCAGCTCAGAGCTTTTCCTGAGCAAGCAGCACAGACATCCCAGCACCAGCAAAACTACAGAAACACAACATCCTCCCCTCCAACAACCAGAGCGGCCAAATGATTTTACAGCGGGCAGGAAGCGCTGCCCAGCTGTGCCGCAGCTCAGGGCAGGTGAAGGGCACAGCTGAAGCCTCTTGTGTCCAGACAATTCTGTTCTCACCAGCTCTGCTCCTAAAAAGAGTGAGCAGGGACCCCTGAGAGGGGGTTCAGGCAGTCCCGAGGACAGAGGGGCTGCCACCACAGACACATGTTTGTCCTGGTGCCTTTTCCATCTGTGAAACAGGCCAAGCAGTGGATTCAATTATTTTCTTCCTAGCACATAAGCCACTAATCACTTGTTGCATTAAAAAAATCCTCATCTCCACAACTTTTTCCCCAATTTTATCCAATTAAAACTCACGGGGAGAAAAAAAAGCTGCGTTTTCTCTCTCTTTTTTTTTTTTTTTTGCAATCAGAAAGACCTGATCTCAGCTCCATTGACTCGCTAATTGTAAGCACTCCAATGGCCGGGTTTAAAGTTACACTTAGCAGCTGTGAAACATTAGGGTGAAGTGATTACAACCGACTGGAGGATACCGAACATTTTTACAATATCTCAGGAGCACAAGGGAAAAAGACAACAGGAAATGGCGCAAACTTTCCTACCCTGCACAGCAACAAGCCCGAGCGAAGAGGCGAGAAAAGAGACGCGGCGCAGACGCAGTTTGGATCCTCAAGAAGTTACTATGGTGAAAGCACCGTGTGCTTACCCCCGTGCTTGGACGGGATGCAGTGTTCAGGGGTTTCACAGCCACATTTTGCAGCAAAATCCTCCTCCGAGCTCTCAGCTAAGGAAGGAGGACAGATACCTTGCAGGTATTTTGCCCTTGGTCTGCCTTGGCTTCTCCCAGGAAACTGTTCTGGTCCAGCTAATGCTGCTCGGGGCAGGAAAACCAGAAGCTGGCAGAGCTGGGCGCAGGATGGGGTTTATCCGCTTACCTCGGGCACGGTTTTTTTTTACAGGGCTCACCTGGGCTGAGCTTTGCCAGCAAAGCCATTTGAAGCCCACGCCCCACGCCCTCTTGAAAGCACCGGGAAACACCAGCCCCGCTGGTTACAGCCGGGCCCTGGGCTGGCTCCGAGATTTGATTTCATCTGAACTTCAAGCTGTCACATTTGGAGAACCTTTGACTTTCCACTTCTTTTCAAACAGCAGAACATTCCCCCCCACCCCGTGATTTAAGCACACTACATGCGTGTGTTTATTACAGAAACCAGGGTAGGATAAGAAAGCAGTATTTCACGTTAATTCATGAAATCTGAACTCAACTTTTAATAGAAGAGCTGCACTTTATGCACGGAGTGATATACAGTCCGCCCCGCTTTAAACGAGACGTTTTGCCTTTTGAACTCAGCAGGAGGCCGCTGCTTACTACTACTGGAAACAGTTTAAAAACCTGCGAGTCCAGCGTGTCTTTTGGGCTCTTTTCGAGCCAGTGGTTTATATCATGGCACAACATTCTTGCTGGGCTGCTTGCGACCGCCTGCCAGCCGCTGCGATTGAAAATCCGGCGTTTCAGAAACTCACCTGGATTATTTCCACGTCAACAAGACATGCTCGTGTGAAATCCTGTGACAACCACAAGCCTCCACCTTTTTTTTTTTTTTTTTTTTTGTTTTGCTTTAAGCGGGGTTTGGATCAGATCCCTAGATTGAAAACCTGGTTGAATTAAAGTCAGAGGCTCAACTTCGCTTAGGAGCAGCTTTGAGACACTGTCAACAAGCAGCAATATTCTTACCTGATCCCTGAGAAGAGCATCGCTGCTGAGGTGGAGGAAAGGTGTTGTGACAGAAAACACGTAGCACCAAGTTGAATCGGGGGGGCTTTTTTGGGTACGCTAAAGGCAGGGGCCATCAGTGGGAGCAGGCACGCACTGCATGGGTTAAATCAGACCCTCCGGAGTTACCATTATCTCAGACCCTGTGGTGTTACTGTTGAATCAGACCCTATAGAGTTACCATTGGATTGGGACCCCATAGAGCTATCGTTGACACAGACCCTACGGCGTTACTGTCGAACCGGACGCTGCCGAGTTATTGTTGCAACACACTTGGCTCTCGCTGGCTCGCTGAAGAGCTGGAACTCGGTGGTTATTCTGCTGGGTCATCTGTGAAAGCATCAAATTAAAGTTAAATTAGCCACCTCATAGCAGTGCCTTTATTTTTTTATTTTTTTAATTTTTTTTAAAAGTTCTAGGCTTTCTTAACAGTTTGGCTTCAGGGCTATCAGGAGTGGGGAATTTAGGACATTCTTTTCAATGAACCAGACTGAAAATATTTTGGTACGGCCCCAGTTTGTAGTTCCTCCCCCCCCCCCGCCCCCTTCCCCTTTAAACAAAACATCCTGATTCAAAGGAGCTTCTTGCAGACTGGGAATTTCCACATGGCCGTACTGCAGCACTTATAAAAAGTGATTTAATGCCTGCCAACAACAAATACATTTCCAATGACACCACTCTGCGTTCTGCGCTATCCTCCTCGGTGTGTGCAGTAAGAACCAGCAACCAAGCTGTCCGGGGCAGGAGGGAGAAGAGCTGTCGCCTTCCTTTGCAAGAACTTTGTCCCCTCCTTGGAAAGACTGAAAAGAAACAAGCATCTCGGTGACAACACAATCCCTTCTGTATGTGTTAATCTGGATTTTGTTTGAACTTTTGGAGTTGACCTTGGCTTGAACTGTGTTAAAAATCCTGACTGGTGTGGACTGACTTGACCTCGCTGTCCCATTTGTCCGTGGTGCCAGCCCTACCCTCAGCCCCTTACTTCAAGCCATTATTTCATAGACATAAAAGAAACACAGCATTACGGCAGATAGAGCCAGCGGGACAGAGCTGTGAATACTTACTTACAGGCGAACTCTCCTCTGATTTCATCCCAAGGAAGTTTTTGGGTTGGTTTTTTTTTTTTGCTTGAAAAAGGACTGACTGAAAACCAAGAAAGAAACTAAATTATTGCTGCAGACTCATAGTTTTTATTAGTGGTTTCCAAGCCTGAAGAGAGAGGAAAAAAAACCCCAACTTCTGAGACCTGAGTCATGGCGTTACAGTTAAAAACAATAAAACAACCAAGCCCAAGGCTGAATTTGGGATGTGGGGATATAGAGCAGGGAGAGGGTGGTTGGTTCTGCATCACTCCGTGTGGCTGGTGTAAGCTCTGAGTGTGAAAAGATTTGTGGGTTTAGATAGTTTCCTCTCATTGCCATGACTCAAATGGCTTCTATGAGAAACAAGTAGTGGGAAGGAAGTTTCATAAGCTGACGGTCCCATCTCACTCTGCCTCTCGACACATGTTGGCCGAGATAAAGGAATTCGTGTGGTCACTGTGTGTGAGCCCACGACTACTTGATCAGCAGAGTGATGCGGCGCTAGATCTGACTGCGCACGTTCCGCGGGGGACACAGGCTCAAGCTGTTCTATGGGTTCTGCAAACCCTCCTCCGCATGATCCTATAACATAACAGGGGGTGGGTGTCTCTGCCTGCTCCCAGCGCGCCTGGTCCCTGTCCCACCGAAATCGGCGGGATGAAGAAGCAGGGCTCAACCGATGCCAGGAACACCCGAACAGAGATGGGCGTTGATTTTCAGATGTGCTAAGCCACTCAAGTCTCTCGTTTTCAAAAATCCTGTCCTTGCACACGGGGATGAGAAAGCAGGGAGGCAAAACCAAGCCAGACCAGCTGCGTAACATCCACCTGTGGCTTTAATTAAAGCCCTCAAGTTAGTAAATACGCACATAGTCTGGTCCAGGAAGATACACGAAGCCCACAGCCAGCCCAGTAACACACCATGAACGTTGCCATTTAAGCAGTTTCTTGTTTAACTTAGATTTATTCAATGACACATGCATTTCTGGACAGATATCTGAGTTCCAATGAACAACTTTTATAACCAAATATGAGAAATCTGTGACTGCAGTTAGTCAATTAAGTACGTTTCTAAAATACATGACTAGAAGAAAACCGGAGCGGATAGAGATAATTCTTCCAAAGAACAAAAAGAAACATTTCCATTTGTAATACTCCCGGCATTGATGAGTATCAGTGGGGAAGGAGGGCAGCAAGAAGACACAAAGAGGAAGGAATAACATTATCAACCCTGTTCACAGAAAGTCCTCCAGTTTCTTATTCTCTCCAGTTCATTCGTTAATACTCGGCACTTTTGCAAACAGCGAGAGCTCCTCTGAGTCACGGAGATTTCTTTCATCTCTCAACACGAAAAAAGCAGAAAACGGTTGCAAAACCGTGCGCTTGACCAAAAATGGCTTAGAAATATTTCTCCTCAACCAACCTCTTCCCGAACACAGCGAAAAAAGAAGCTGCGGAGCTATCAGGATTGAAGACGGAGTCTCTTCATATTGCACAGGAACGTGAAGTCGAGATTTTTGAGTATGTTTCAGGAAGATTTAAGAGTCATCGATACTTATCAGGGTAACGAGAACCATCTAGCGCAGCGGCGAGCTGGCAGGTGACAGACACATCGGGGCGGTTTAGGCGACTCGTTACCGTGTCTGGATCTCTCCTTGGATGTTGGGCTAATTTAGGGGAATCCCGTGGGGAAAAGGCTGAGGGGCTGGTTTTCGTTAGTCGGGAGGGGCGATCGGTAGCCATCGAAGTTGCGTGGGATGCTGCCACTCGTTGAACCAGAGCTGTTACTGAGCGTCTCTATGCTTCCCTCTCGCTGAAGCTCTGCAATGGGAAGAGAGAGCAGGTCCCGGTTAGCGTTTCAGACAAACCCAGAGTGCCGTCAAACGGCTGCTTTATCGACAAATCTCTTTATTGTAGCATTGCTCTAACATTTGTTCGTCATCCATCTTTCCCGGGTTGATTTGGGGAATCATCCCAGAGGCATCTCAGCTCCTGGTTCTACTTCTCTGCTGGCAGATGATGAAACATCTCTGCTCCGCTGAGCTGGGGGGGAATGGGGAGCGGCAGCAACACCAGTTACCGGTGGCGTGCACCAGCTGCGCATAACCACTGCGATTCTCCACCTTGGGAACACACCAGGGACTTTCCAAAACCCTTTATCCTGCACAAATGGACATAAATAACTCTGCTTTTTCAAGCCGAAGGGAAAGATCCTCCTTTTCCTACGTGCCTGAGCTGTGCCTCAAAGCCAACAAAAAAAGCTGGCCCAACTGTGGCTCTCCCAGTCACACCCCACAGACACCTCCCCTCGCTGACCTCCCAAAGCCTTTATTGCTCCCTGATCTTGCAACGCGAGGATTTTTGTGCGTGCGGAGCATCGTTGCTCACCATGGCCTCTCTGTGAGCCACTTGAACCCAACAGTTGACTCAGTGGCAGCGTGCAGCAGTGCCACTGGGCAGCATCACCCCGGCCAGCACTCAGCGGCGGCATGCAGCGGTGAGATTAGGCAGAGCCCCGTGGACACGACAGGAATCCTCTCCCAGACACGCGGTGACAGGCTACAAGAAATATTCTGGCGAGTCGCAACACCCAGTCCCGAGCGCAACTTCCGTCGGCTGCTTCCGCACAGCCTGTGCCAGAGGGGACGGGCTGGGGATGGGAGCTTGGGGCAAATTCCTCTGCTGCCAGAGGGGAAGGAGAAAAAAACCCTCTTGTTGGCTGCACACCATGGTGTCGCGTGTGTAAGACACAGCGGGCAAACCCCCAGAGCAGACCTTTGGCTTTCCCTGTCCCTGCAGCGGGAGTTTTGCTCGGAT
>NW_009703246.1:90806-91128 GCF_000703405.1 Apaloderma vittatum | reverse complement strand
ACGCAGGAGCTGGAGAAGCCGTGCCCGCTGTGCTCTCTGCTAAACATCACTGCAGCCCCACTGTTTGCACACCTCTGTCTCACATCAGGATATTTAACCTTTTGCAAACACGACAGTCTTCTTGCTGGAATGGGACTCCATGATAAGGATGGTGTCTATACACAAAGCTCACGGTAAAAGCAGAAAGTCAGTTCTCCGCTAAAACAACGAGCATCCTGCCCCAGCACCCTCGGACACCCCATGGGTCCCATCTGCTCCCCGGGCGAGCGCACACCTAGGAAAGGAGAGCTCCGGGATTTAATCCTTGATCGAGGAGGCAACT
>NW_009703246.1:70246-90758 GCF_000703405.1 Apaloderma vittatum | reverse complement strand
GTCACCCGATAAGCAGTGACGATAATGACCTCAGCTGCATTAATCACCAGTTCTTGCAGTATTTGGTAAAGGAATGTCCATGTCTAAACCTCATTTTCCTCACATCCTTAACTCTCCCATGAGTTCAGGAAGTAAAAAGAGTTAATTTAAATCAGAAATGAGTGGCGTATCCCACACTAATACTGTGCTTATTCTGTCTGATTTGGGGCTTTTATCTCCCTCGGCGCACAGCTGGCTTCGGTTAAAAGTCCCACGTCAGCGCCGCCGGGCGCTGGGCAGCCCGGGGCTCCCCGAAACAGCGCTCGGAACTCCGCACCGAACTCCTTCCCTCGCTCTTTCTAAGCTATAATTGATTTTCAGGCCAACGCTGCGCGTTGGGGAACCATGGCAGAAGACAAGGAGAGGGTAAGCGAGGGGGCAGCTGTTCCCCCTGTGGCTCCGGCGCAGATGTTTCTGCCCCTCGGGGCAGAGCTCTCGGCCACCAGCTCCTGCTTGTCCTTTGCCACGCCGTGTCCTGCCTGTCCTTTGGTGATTTGTGTGAGACCCCCTGTCCTGCCGGGATGGGATTTTGGGGAATTCGGGCTCGCAGGGTGGCTTTTTGGGAGGGTTGCGGGATTTCTACAGCCGGCAGCCTTTGTCACCTCTGCAGGGGACTGCCAGGGGGTGGCACTGCAGAGACTGATGCCAGCCAGGGAAAAAGCACTGACAAAACCTCGGGGAGGCAGAGGGGTGGGAGCCGTCCTGGCCTGGCTTGGCATCATCATCCCAGCTTGGCATCATCACCGCTGCTCCCTCCTCCCTGCTCCCCTTGCTGCCTTTGGGCGTGCAAACCCCTTCAATTACCAACCGGCAGGGATAAAAAAAAGAGGGTAAAAGAGGCAAAGGTGCATGAGGAACTGGAGGAGATGTTTTCCAGCACGCTTTGGGTTCAAAGGTTTAAAAACCAGGGGGGCTCCCACACCCGAGCTGCCACCCCCAGCGCGGCAGACGGCGAACGCGCGCGTCCCCCCCGCGCAAATGAGTCCGAGCGCTCTCAAAACATCCCTGCGCTGCCAACCCGCTCGCTCTGGAACTAATTACACGGCGAGGCAGACGAGCGATGTATTTTGATACCTAAGGAAACACTGTAAAACTCCTGCCGGCTGCAGCAGAAAGCGCCGCTGTGCTCAGGAAATTGGGCTCTTGCCCTCACCCCGGCTTGGCTCTCGTGCACGGCCGGGTCACGCGAGATGTGCAATTAGCCACTACATGGTCACCAGGGGCTACCTGCACTGCACGTATGACCCCAAGGACCACAGGCAGAACGTTTTCCTGTATTCCCCCCTAACAAATCCTTTTTTCCCCATTTCATTAACAAAAAGTGTCATTAAAAAAAAAAAAAAGATCTGGGCAAACGATTATCTTTCCTCCCAGACCTTCCAGAAAACCAGGACAAGTGCGCAGGGACATCGATGCCATTCCCATGGGAAGCTCAGACAAGACCGTGAACTGCTCCACAACACGGGGACGAGCCTCCCTGTGATGGGGAAATCTGGGGCACGATTTCTGGTGGACCCAATGCCCAGACAGACCCAGCAAGTGCAGAAGGAACCACCACGGTGCGATGGGGCTGGTCCCTGCAGACAGGCTGCGCTGCCCTCCCATCGCCCCGGGCTGAGCCCCACAGCACGGCTGAAAGGAGGGAAAATACTTCCCAGACTGAAATAAGGTGTGTCATGTAACCGGTCAGACCACCGACGTCCTGTGCGCTGGGAACACGCCTGCTGGAAAACACAAGATAGGAGCGAAAACCGGGATCCCCCCGCAGAAAGACGGGGCCGAGTGGCAGGAGAGCCTGGATCGAGGCTCAGCATCACACCGGCAGTGCAGGGCACGACTGCCCGGCTGGTGATTTCGTTTACTTCGGTGGAGTTACGCCAGGAACGGACTCGGCCCCAGCATGTCTGAGGGTTATTGTATCTGCATTCCCCCATGCATACACTGTCGAGATGTATTAACTTCCTTAAATGTACCAGTAAAACAACCTCTTATGATACACTTTAATGAACTTGTACAGTAGCCAACAAATTGTGCATCATATAAAACCCATTCGGCCTTATAGACTCTCTGGCTATTTTGTAATAACTGCAATTTGCTTCTGCTGAAGCAAGATAACCAGGGTTGAGAAGTCAGGCTTTGCAGAAACCTAAATATTTGATTTGGGGAGGGGGGGAGTGGGTGGGAGAAGGAAGAAAGGGGCCTCTGGGAGCTATTTATGGGGTCAAAATAACATGAGACCTGCTCTTCTTGTAGCATTTCCACCATCAAGGAAATGAAATACTGTGAGAAGACCAGCACTTGCATTATTTTGGCCCCATAAATGGCTCCCTGAGGCTTTCAAAAGCCCGTGAAAAACAAACACAAATACAAATAAATGCTAATACTGGAAACGTAAATACTAAAAACCTGCCCATGTCCCCGGAGGAAACGACTCACAAAGTCCTGACTGCCCTAAAAAAAAAAAAAGACAGGAAAAAAGACGAAGGAGCAGGAACATCTGCTGAAGCCATGAGGAGAAAGTCACTTCAGGGGAGCTGGGAACAGCCCTGCCTGCGCTTTTGACGGTAACAGTAATAGGCACCGCTGGCATCACCCAGGGTCCCAGAATAACAGGGATTTTCAGGGCACACACACTTTCCGCCGTGGTGAAGGCAGCAGCACTGAAAATCCTCGCTGCTGCTGGGGTTGGGAGGAGCCCAGGGGAAGGTGGCACGGCGAGGGGTGGCCGGGGTCCCATGGGACAGCCGTGTCCCCCTCCCACGGCCCCACGCCATCCGGCACCCTTGGGGGCTGCGGGAACACCACCCCTGGGCACTGGGGCATTAAAGGTACCGCAGAGCAAACCAGCCTGACTTCCATGACTGGCACCAGCGTGGCCTTCCTCGTCTGAGAGAGGGAAAACGAACCCTCGCACGAAGCATTTTTCTGCTCGTATTCCCAAGCACTAGGCCGCAGCCTGGCGGTCCCGTCCCTCCGTCCGCCGCCTGAGCCACAGCGCTCTCTCCCCTGAGCTGGCTGCCAAGGTGAAGAGGAGGAGGAGGAAGAGGAGGAGCTGCTCTGAGGACGGCCCCAGGGTCCTCAGGTCTGGGGCAGAAGTGTTGTCCCCATCCATCGAGGCGGCTGCACTCACTTCCAGAAAGCTCCAGGAACTGTCAAAGGGCCCCATCAAATCTAGCAAGGTACAAAGCCCTGCCAAGCTTAAATGTGAAACCATTTCATAGGGCACATTAATTCAATGCCTGAAGAAAATCCATATAGCCCTCTTTCGCCCGGAACACTCATAAATTATGCTGCCTTTCTTATTCGTGCTCTCTCTGTAGTGGTCCACTTGAAGCCGTGCAATCTCCTTTATGCCTACTCAAAAATCTCATCTCCAGTGCATGATTTCTTCTAATGGTTTTTTCCCCTTTCTCTCTGTTTGCTTTTCCTCTCTTAAGCACAGTTTCAAAATATCCTCCCAAATCATTTGCTGGAAGGGCTGACCCTTTCCTCTTACCTACCAAGGGCTGCCCAGGCTGCCGCAGAGCCCGGCGGAGCCGCGGCCGGGATAAATGATACAATGACAGCAGCCTGATGTGTCAGGGCAGCGGGGAAGCGGCAGCAACTCTGAATACAAGAATTATTCTTCATCATCTCAAACTGTCACAACACATTACCCTCAAAGCCGCAGCTCGCTGAAGGAGTGACCCTGGACTGAATGGGAGAGTGCTCGGGGAAAGAACTAATTGTAGCCTCTTTTCACACGTCAGTCACTTTTCACAGCACCAAGCCTTTCAAGCTCAACTAATGTCAAGTTCCCTTTTCCTTTTGCTGGGCTGAGTATTTCTGATTTTTAAGGATGGCATTTTTAAAGGAACAAGGTCTCCGGCGAGGGATGAGGCCAGGGAGGGGAGGGAAGGAAGCGTCGGAGGGAGCACGCATCAGAAAGTCCATCAGACGCCCCACGACTCGTTAGGAATTAGACAATTAACAAGTAGGAATGCAGGAAGTGGGGTAATGGCCAACAAGACTCGAATCTCCTCGATTTCATTTCTGTCATTCACGGCAATTGTTTCGGGGAGCTTTTCGGGCTCCGCCATAAGCCGAGGGGCTGGACCGCGCTCAGCCCCCTCTCCGAAATTCGGATGCGAGAGGGGCTCTTCCCGGCGGTGGGGAAGAGAAATGAGGTGCTGCTCACTAAAACCTTCTCTCCCCAGCCGCAAGCAGCTTTTGAACAGACAGCTGAAAGGCCAAAATTAGAGCCTCATTTTAAAAGCAAGGATAATTTCCTTCATTGGGAGGAGAAGCGAGAAGGCTCCCCGCAGACAGAGCTCTCGCAATGCTCCTGGGCAGGCAAACCTAAGGACCCTTCATACCTTCTTGTCTTGAACCCAAATCCTAAACTATTCTGCATCAACGACTACTTTTTACCTTTACATTTGCACAATGCCTATCCTGGAGGACTCGCAGAGCTGACTGGGGCTTCCAAGTGTTACTTATTAACTGTAATGAATAATAATTACGTGGCTTCTGCCATCTGGATTCTCATTCAAAAGGATCCTACATAAAGCGAACACTAAAAGGCAATTTGTATTAACACAATGGAAGTCTTGAGGATCTCTTAAACTGTTTGTAATTTACACAACGCTCCTCGGTGAATGGATTAGTTAAACATTTTTATTCTACTGATTGCTGCTGAAGGGAGCGGGACGTGGCTCCCCCGGAGGAGCTCGCACCAGCCCCTGACGCGCGGCTTCCGCTCCCCTCTTCGCCGACGCGCTTTTACATGCAAGCTCTCCAGCCTGCAGTGTTTAGACAACAGCCCGAACTCAGCTGGACGCTTTTGGCTCTATTTCTGCCTGAACACTTACTACGAACATCCTAACGGGTCCCCACAGGAGCCGGTGCCGCTGCCCGGGACGGGCAGAAAAGGGCTCGAAAGCTGATGGGGAGGTCGTAAACCGAACCAAGACGCAAGAATACTATCCCGATGCAAAAGCTTGGAAACTGCATTACTGCTGCTGCATTTGTAGGTTGTGTGTTTTTTTTTTTCCTTACAAAATGCAATTATGCTAACAAGGGAGCTCTAATTATAACCCATCTCCACCACCCTCGGCGGCTGCTCCGAGGGGAGGACCCGCAGAGCTGGCTCCAGCCCTGCCGGCGGCCAGGGCAGAGGGGGGCACCGCACTTGCAGGGGGGAACCCTCTGCTTTCGGGTATTTGGATAAGCAAAAATTGTTTAATATTAATCTGCAGCATGACAAAAGCACCAAGGGCTCATTAAAGCTCATAATTTTCCAAGCTCCTTTTAATTTAGGGTGGCTGAAATTTCTGGGCTCCCCTTCCAAAGGGAGCACGGACACGAAGTCGGTTCCTAGCTTTATATGTTACTATAATGTTTACAAGTTTGCATGGTTATGATAATGTTTAAAAGTCAATTAAACCTGCTCTCTGCCCCAGGCCCTGTGCCCTGCTCCTGCAGAAGCCATTAATCCGTGCCAGTTTCTCCCCTCTAGCTCCATCAACCAGCGCAGGCAGTGCCAGGACCAATTCCAGCGATGCTTTGCGTGGCCGTGGTAGACATTTCCTAAGAAATGTTTAATTCTCCTTTTTTTTTAAGCCAGCAGTTTGAGAAAAGAGATTTTAAACTCCCTGCAAAAGAGGATATGTAACACTACGGCACTTGAACACTGAAAATCAATTCCTGTAGTAAAACTGCTTCATCCTGCTGCCCCCTGAAAGATGTTGAGACACCACAAAAGCACCCACATTAAATTTGCAAAGTAGAAAAGACCGGCAGACGCTGCCTGAACAACATCTCTGAAATCAGGATTCAGTGGCCTATGTAAAATATTAGTTACTGTCAAACTACCTTACAATAACTCTGATGCTGAATCCACCCAGAGTTCGTTACGGCCGTGCACTCCGAGATGAGAGCTGGCATGTTGGAAAAAAGGTGGCAGGATCTAGGGAGGAGATGAGGAGGTACAGGAGGCAGGAGAGAACCAGGGGAATTAAGAGTGAGCCTTCTGAACATCAGAGCCCCTCCGAGACCGCAGATTTCATTTCTAGTGCCTTATTTCAATGCGAAGATGCCGAACAGCTCACACTTAGGAAACGGGGGGGACAGCTGAACTTACATAAATGTCTGGGTTTACTTCAGGCACAAAGAGATTGTTGAGATACGGACAAAATGTTTTCATGCACGAACTTCTACACAGTTTTGTCTAGCAAAAAAGAAAAAAAAAAAAAGAACACCCCCGCCCCAAAAGAAAAAGAAAGCAGCTTGCTTTTTTCCCTTAAAAAGAGAACCCAAAAAAGCTCCGTATGACTCGAGTCCATGGAGTAAGAGACTCAAGACTTTGGCATCTTGCCAAACTTGACTCTGAGCATTTTATGGAAGGTTAAAAGTGCACTAGATAAAGGACTAGCATTTAGAGGGAGAATATTCTTCACGATAGGCACTTTCACAATGACTCCAGTGCTTTCAAAAAATAATCTCAAGTTTCCTAGAGCTTTTTGGAAAGGGTTTTAGGATGTTTTCCTACCCAAATGGCACTTCAGAAGGATGAGTTTCTGATTTTAGTCACCACGTGAAATTTTAAAAGCTAGAACAGCCAAATGCTTACAGAAGACATTTTCTGTAGCCCATCTGTACCATGGAAGCCTGAGCCTCCTTGTGCAAGATCACTCGGAGTTTTTATAATATGTGGATATGGGTGTCTGGGTTTAACAGAATTCCCTCCTACCCCACACTGAAAGCTTCCGTATGTTGTTCCTATAAATCCTGTAACGCACCTTCTATGTCATACACACTTTCCCAAGCAAGCCAGTCTGTATACGAGGTTTTTTTTAATGTATTTAGGCAGAATTATCTTGCACCTTCAGTTACGCAAGCAGCCCATCTGTGTACATCAGACCAAAAGCATCTGCAGAGAAAACACTGTATTAAAATTCCTGGGGTTGGTCTCTCATTCCCAGGGTTATGGGAGTGCCTCAGATTGCTCAACAGTGACCCCTCTGTCAGCCTCTGACTCCCCGAAGGAAAATCCAAACTCAACGTAATCTGCATGTTCCTGACACCTACCAGCTTGGTGTCCTACACCCTCCGGACTCTTTGGATCTTGCTCGGATCTTGCTCTTTGGATCTTGCTCAGGTGGTCCTGCAACCACCACGCTTCCATCCAGAGCACGCCTGGACCCAGCGCGTGGATCTAAGCATCCCCCTCCCCACCAGAGCTGGAGCCGCTGGAGATCTCGGGGTGGGGGGGTCCCATCTCAGCAAAAAGGCTGGTTAAGGAAAAGCTCCCTCAGGGTCAAAACCACAAACATGATCATCACTTCAGGACCGATACGCTCAGCGGGGGACTTCAGACACGCCTGACCCTTCGAACTTCAGCATTTGCTTTCGTGTCTTGGACCCAATTTTCCCTTCTCTTGCGATGCTACCTCGGTTATCTGGCCTCCTCAATAAGTTAGGAACAGAAGGCATGCCCAGAGGAGGACAACTTCTGTGCTCAGGGTGTGCCTCTCGCATACGTATATTATGTCTTTCTGACATAAACGTATTGCTCAGTTCAGTTTAAAAGTATAATATTACAAAGCAAAGTAATTCTGGCACGACTTCTAGTACTTCTGACATGAAGTGGCCTTTTGGGGCAGTGAGGAAAGCTACTGAGAGGCTCTGGGCTGTCTCCCTGGTGCAGATTGATGCTGAGGAGGAAGCGAGACCGGACTGGGATTTGGGTTTGATTCAAAGGAAAAATTAAAAATTTGGGGGGAGCAGATGCTCAGCTGGTCCAAATCAGAAGAGCTTCACTGAAGCTCACGAAATGATGTCACCGTGGACTCGGCCTTGGCTGCTCATCGAAACGGTTCAAGGCTGTCGAGTCGGCAAAGCTCAGGTGGAGATCTAAGCAGCAGAGGTCTCCTCCTTTCATTTCCCCAGCGCCAGCCCTAGCGTCGCTGAGGAACTCCAAACCCATCCAAACAACCCCAGCTCCAAACGCAACTCACGCGGTCTATTGAGTCAATTATTGCAGAGATTATGTGGACATCGCTGCTTCGAGCAGACCAATTTTCTAAACACAGACCTAATTTCACGAGGCACTCAGAGCTCGCAGCCGTACTCTGAAAATCACGTCTCTACCTACATGGAGGATTAACCGAGCCTGGAAAAACAACAGGCCAACCTTGGGGGCTTGCTCTCTTGCAGGATTGCTTGAGGCTCTTAATTCACTCTGTCTTTTTTACATAGCTGCAAATTCTGCTGTTAGACATAAATACGGAAGAGCCTCGATAAAAATGACATCTGAAGCTTAATTTGGCTGTTTGATAATGCAGTTGTTCCATGCAGCAGTTTGCACTCGTTCTCATGAAACCAGAAGGCAGCTGAAAAAAGTAAATTTGATGTTTCAATTTTTAAAAGTAATATTTACTTTTTTTTTTCCCCCATGGATTAATTCAAATATACTCTGCCCTTTTAGTTACACGCTCACAAGCACTGCCCAACGTGTGAACGAGCTGCAGCCTGCGGATGAGCACGCGGTGGAGGCTAACTCTTGTGTGAAATCTAAAGGACCTAATGGCAAACCAAGGCATTCCTCTGGCCACATCCCACGTAAAAGGCAATTTAAATCATCTCAGGCTGTGCAGATTCTGCCTCGTACTTGGGCACCTGGCAGCGCAGTTCATCTAACTCCCTGCCCTTCACGTTGCGCTCTCCTGCAGACTTCTGCTCACCTTTTGATGGGTGACCAGTCACGTTTCCTAAAGATAAACCAACGAGACAACGTGATCCTGGCACGACATAATCTAAAGGTTCCGTGTGTGTTGGCCACCTCCAGCCACCCGCAGCTCCTCGCTCCCATGCTGTGCCACCAAGGCGGAGCGGAGCGGGTCCTGGCTGCTGCTCCTGCCGGCACCGTCCCGCCTGCTGCCTTCCCAGAAAAACATCTTTGGGAAGAGCCAGAGAAGCGATACTGACCCTTCGTCTTTCACAATGCCATCAGCTTCTGATGTAAACACCGAGGTCATGCCTTGGGCAGACGCTGAGAAAAGTCACCGACCAAGGAAATAACAAATAAATACCAAATATAAATAAATAAAAAGAAGACGGTATTTTAGCTGCAGGGGTCTCCTTGGAAAATGGGACAAAATGCCTCTCAACGGAAAAGGCCATAAACAGTTTACGTGCTGGAGCAGCCGTTTCACTGCTGGGGTGGGTGGCTTCCTGGCGTGTCGGGAGGTGACACGCCACCCACCAGCATCAGGCGCTCCCAAATACTCTATCTTTTTTTTTTTTTCCAATAGTTGCTTAAAAAATTCATCCCCCTTACCACTTATTCCTGAAAACTAATTCCTTCCACACCCAGGATGCAGGACAGACTGTGGGGAAGCCGCTCAGAGAAATCCCGGAGGCTCTCGCTAACGCCTGAGGAACATGGAGCAACGACTACAAGCCAGCCGGCCTCAGATGCACCACTGCCTGCTCTGAAGCGACAGGAATGAAATGCAGAATACGAACAACCAAAGTAGGGAAAAAGCTATTTACAGTTTTTTAGAAGTTTTTTTCTAAGTGAGCTCACACATTACAAGCACGTAATTACCAGTGATGTCATTTAAGAGGGCACCAGCAGAAACACAAAAAAAGAGCAGCTGGTCCTTATCTTTGGCCTCAACACCTTTTTCATCCTCTGCAAACACACAACTTCTACGCAGCACTATTTTTACAGAAAGGATACGCCTCTGGGGGTTTCAACCACTCGCGCGACCCTCTACAAAGTCCTGAACACTTTCCACTTCTGCTGGGGCAGCAGCACAGACAGTTCCTCCTTTTGCAAAATGCTTCCAACCCATTTGTCATTTTTCTTACTCTTCTTTTTTTATTTTCTTTTTTTTCCCCTTCTTTTTTTTTCTTATTTTTCTTTTTCTCTCTCTTTTTTTTTTTTTTTGGTCAGCCAATTGTGCACATGATATTGAGCAATAATAAACAGAGGAGGATGAAAACTGCTGCAGCTTGAGAAGCGAGCTCAGGATATGATTCCTCCTCACCGGATGCCTGGAAGATGTCACTGAAATTCTCTCTCCCTTAGTGCAACCCGTGTGGAGCCAATATGAACTCCCAGCAAAGTGCTTAAAAACCCATTATTTATAATAACTGTTAAATGATGAGACATTGTTTACCCAGATCGCAAGATAAATTCTCACTTACAGAATGCTTGCCTGACCGTCCTGAACGTCATCTGGTTTTTATTTAAATGCAAAATGTAATTAGGCTCCCAATAACACAGCAGAAGAATTCAATAAGATAGGGCTTTTCACTTACAGTTTAATATTAACATTTTCCCATAAATGTTAATGAATAAAAGTCTACTGTTTTATATATTATCCATGGTGGGGAGACAGCAGGCTAGGAATGGAAGAAAAGCTAATCTTTTCATACCACAAATGACGATATATACCTCAAGGAGAACTGACTGTTCCCAGCATTGCCAGGACCTGGCCACAACCCCGCTTCCTCCTTCAGACCTGGTCCCTCCCCATCAATCACCCCTTGGCCAAAACCCCCTTGGTTTTTTCTTTTTTTCCCCTCCTTTTCCTCTTATCCTGCTCTCTGCCTGACCATCTCCCCTAGTCACACCACAAGCGTCAGACAGTGAACGGCATCGCTGCTGAGCACGGATACGGCCCCAAGCCCCGACGTTCTCAGACTCCACCACGGCCAGCAAGGCGAGATTATCGGAAAAATCAGGTTCCTATTTGTCTGATAGTCTGTAAGAGAAATGCGCAGGAGTGATGAGAGGTGACAGGGGGCTGCAGGACAACAGATACAGCACTGGAACCGGTCGGGGAAAGCCCCAGGAGCTGGCGGAGGTGGCACTTCGCGAGTCCATCGAAGGAGTTGTGCCTCCTGAGGCTGAAGCAGATCCCGCGGTGGCAGAGAGGACTCTGTGGTGGCGATGGCTGAAATCTGCAGGGCCATAGGGGTGGCTCGCACTGGAACATTTTAATTGTTTTAGCTTTTGACCTTCCATTTATTGCTGGGGCTTTTGCTGCGTTAACGCGTATTTTGCTGTTTGGTGACTCATGCCTCATCATATCTCTCTAATAAGAAGCGTTCATGTAACAGTTTATTGCACAAATGGGTTTCCATCCTACCACCTCCTCTCCTATCTCCCCCGGTGAGGGCAATGCTCAGTTTATGAGACCTTTGCAAGGACCTGGACCATCGTCCAGGGAACAGTGCGCACCCTCGGCATCACCGGGATGTTAGTGCTCTGCAGAGGCAGGGAGGGGAGCCGGCCAATCACCCGCACATTGTTTTAGAGATGAAGGAAAGGCTCAAACTTTCAAAGAGCTGCTGCAAGGAGACCCACAGCGAGCAGGAACGGGAGCGGCGTCAGCCTCCCAAGCCTCGGCAGCGGAACCCTGGGGTGGGAGCGGGACGAGGGCATGCTGCCCGGCCGCCCAGCATGGAGCACAAGGCACAGCCTGCAGCTTGTCCTCCACGTGGGGGTCATGGGAGTCACACCAGGCTCTCCAGAGATTTCGGGGCTCAGGTGGCAAAAGCTGGAGCAGAGATCAAGGGGCACAAAGGCAGGAGCTGAGCGGAGCCCTGTGCCTTCCCCCAGCCCAGCCAGGCTTTAGGAGCAAGCACCAGCCAAGGGTTCACACACCTAAAACCGCTCCTGTAAAAACCAGCGAGAGGCTTTCTGGGGCTGCTGGGCTTGGGAGGAGGGAGAGGAACTGCCTTGTCTTTATTCCGCCACCACCTCAGCAGCTGCAACACGCTTTGGCTCGCAAAACAGCTGTAAAAATACCAGTCCTGGTTCAAATGCTGGGAGACAAGGGCTCTCGTACTTACTAAGAAAGATGTGTTTGCTGTAAGTTGTATCCTACATAAAAATACCAGGCAAAGACTCCTAAAAGGAATAACAAGGTAATTATATAAACTAGAGATGGAAAAATCCTGTAGTCTCGTCGTCTCCTGCACTCTGCTCAGTGCGGGACCGCTGGGCGTGGGGCAGGGTTCAGAACTCTCGGACTTTTAAAAGGAAGATTTAATAAACACTGAGAAACGTCTCTAAATATTTAGAAAACCCAAAATAACAGATTTCCAAGCCAAGCTGCACAAACAGAAAACGAATTCAGAAAACTGTTAAAAGATCAACAGCTTTTGCATGCACCAAAATATATTTCTTTGAAGAGTAAGCATCACCTCACAGGCATGATGCTGCAACGAGCTGTGAGGATGCTCAGCCCTTTGCAGAATCAGGCCTAACCGAGTACCTACCGTGGCTTTCCTCTTGTTCCCCTTGAAATCAATAGCAGAAGCCTCAGTGATGCAAAAAGCTTAATGCTTTAGGAGATACTCAGCAAAACAGTCAAATGTGAGCACAGCCAAGCTAGACAGAATGGAGATTTACATTTTCCTGTGAAATACTGGAGTATTGCAGTAGGAAAATTAATTTGCTTAATGATTAGGAGAAGAAACCACAAACCAAAGCAAACCAAAACAAAGCCCAATGCAGTAACAAATCTCTAAGGAGAAAGGGAATTGTTTCTCTGTTAACTACTTTGAGACAAAGCACTGGAAGAAAAACGTCCAGTTCCAATAATGTCATAACCCGATTACAGCCTGCACAGAAGAGCTAAAACACGTGCAGAACAATGAGTAAGAAATTAAGTTTTAAATTGAGTGCTGGCCCTATCTCGTGTCACTTCTTTATGTTCTAGGAGAAAGGACACCGCTGAGCTCATTTCATACACAGCAGCGCGAGATGCCGGGATGCAGACATCATTTAGTCATCTCATATATGTTTCTCTCCATTTCTTCCTCCAGGAGGAATGACAAATCTAGAAATGTGACTGCACTCTGCTTTATTATGATATTGATTTTTCTGCAAAGGGAAAGTGCATTTATCCCCCAGGTCTGGGTGCTGGCAAGAAAGGGTTAACAAAATGTTTATCACAAAGCTGGCTTCAGAGTTGAAAGTAATGTGATCAGTAATGAATTTTGTGTTACATTAGGTTGTATAAATGGACAGACAAGCGCAGACAACAAGTGGCCAGGAGTCGGGGCTAATCTAATGATGTAAAAATAGAGACAGCACCAATTATACTTGGGGCCAGCTCTGAGCTCCTGCAGGGACTGCAAATGAATAGGTACAAATCAAATTACTGACTAATAGACGCACTACAAGAGAGGGCAGTCAATGCTAAATACATTAGGGCCTTGTGACCTCTCTGCTCTGAACAGCAGAATCCTAAATTTGACTTTAAAAAAAAAAAAATCAAAGAAACTCTTGTTCGTTTAAGAAGAGAAATAGAACAACGTTATTTGCGAGATGATTTGAGACACTTAGATGTTTTTTGCTTTGTTCCCCTACGACCACGCTACGTACGTAACCCTGTGAAAGCTTGCAGAGGGTTAGCTTTTAGAACAAGGAGAAATATTCTTTGTGCAAAAGTTAAGACCTGATAACAATACAGTTATGTTACATACCAAAACATTTCAAAGCCATGTGCCTCTTTGTGGTGATGTTTTTTACTGCTACTTCACCGGCTGTGTCTGTATCAAAAATAAAATATCGCTTAAAAAAATGCCTTGATTTAATAGGAAGAAAAAGAAAAGGAATTTCCCCACACCACAATTGATAATAAGTAAGTGCAGTTGATCAACTTGTTATCAGAAGGCAGAAAGTCAAGAGCTGTCTCGTGGTATCTGCTTCCTCCACCAGCGGCAGCAGACCTTGCCTACAACGAACCTAAACTCACACCAGAAACATCTGTGGTATCAGCACCCACCACCCCTCTCCCCACCCCCTTAAATAACGTACGGCCTAGAAGAAATTCCACTAAAACCTCCTGGGGCTGGTAACGAGGGAGATTTGGAAACCTGGGAAAGGCTAGGATGTCAAAAGTGCCCTTGTTGGCCCTGGCAGGGCTGTGGGACGGGGCTGCTCCAGGGACAGTGGCCATGGCAGGAGAGATGGAGAAGCCCACCTTGAAGTGCTTGATGTTCTGCACGGGGCCGCTGAGCTGCATGTGAGAAATAACTAATAAAACTGTGTGAAAACGTGGGCTGTGCAAATCCTGCTGCTCTTATCATCCAGCAAAAATGGCTCCTGAAGAGCCCTTAATATTCATTTCTTTCAGAAGAGCCTCGTCCAAACAAACCTTCTGTAGGAAGAACTGCATTGAGCTCTCAGACTTATTTGAGGGGGTAATTTAATCTCTGACCCTGGGAGGAATATTCTGAAAGTTCAAAGGCTGCTTTTAGCATCAATGTTATCTGATATGCCAGTGTGTTCGCTGCCCAAGCTGAATTTGCATTGAACCCATGCAGAAATCTCTTTGCAGAAACGCTCCTCAGAGGGAAAATCAATTGTTCGGTGTTCCTCTGTTCCTATATCCTGTGTCCAAGTTAGGATTAAGACCATGTGAGGTGAGGGAAGCGAAAAATCATCCTGGAAAAATTAAAAGGAAAAGGAAAGAAAGAAAGAAGGGAGGGAGTCATGGAAAGGTACCAATTCTGAGTGAACCTCTGACTCTACGCAGGGCTAACCCTATTCCCGAAAATAAATGCACAGGTACATCTCTGGATGCCCATCACTAAATGCACAGGTACATCTCTGGATGCCCATTCCTGTGACCACAGACACCTTCTCTTCTGAACAAAGCCCGGGATGAACACTCCTCACAGGGGATCCAAGCGCAGCAGCTCGCTCTCCTCTAAACACGCCAGAAAGCGTGTGGCTTCACTTCTCCAAACCACAAATTTCACTTCAAGATTTTCAGAACGTCCCCCTGCAGATCTCAAAGGTGTCCAGACCCGAGTCAGGCTCAGGCTGGTGGAACTACAGCCCTTTGCTGGGCATCAGGATCCCAACTGCCCCGAGCACCAACCCTGGGCTTCTGCCGGGCTCTTCCCTAACAGCGCGTCTAATTAGCTCCACTTACTTACATCCCATTAATCAGGTTAAAGAGTTTGCTTCAACATATGAGCTTCCTTCATCGCATTATGAGTTTGTTCATGAAATCTGGAAGGAATCCAGATCGTTTCTGCTGAAGGGCCAGGCACAGGGCGCTGTGTTTGCCCCTGGTCTGCAGGTGGTGGCTGACAGAGTTGGAAATTTGAGGGAATTTTGCAAGAAAACAAGCCACACCTTTTTTTTTTTTTAACTAAAACTTTGTAATGGGCTTTAGACACCCTGCTCTAAATTCTTCAAACCTTGTATGTTGTACGGACTATGACAGTGCCATACTCGCATCCTTCCCTGTATATATATATATACATATACACATATATATACACACATTGGAGAGATATATATATATATACTGGATATAGACCTGCAGTGCTGGTTCTGAGACGCAAAGTTTGAGGGATGCTCTGCAGATTTTAATATAGGCTCTTACTGCAAGTTCGTATGTACTCCTGAGACAGGACAGAATGAGAAAAAAAGTTATTTTTCTGCAGTGTAGACTGAGCCATCATAGGGTACTGGATTTCATGATAAATAAAAAAAAAAAAAAGAAAAAGGGATACATGCCCACAAAAAGTAATTCTGGTCTTGCATGTTCCCAGAAGAGTTCCACCACTTGTATAATGCTGCAGCAACGTGGATTTGGGGATGCCTTGCCAAAATGAATTAGATGTAAGTATGACATTCAGGCAGCCAAACAAATTGCAACAGAGAAGACACAGCAGGCGGGCACAGACTGGGGTCACACCTTGCAAACACAGTGAGCCCCATCCTGCACCTCCACAGCTGCCCGGCCACCGCTCTTGGACAGTGGCAGCAGCACTTTTATCACCAAAGGAAGCCTGCAGTACTGCCCATCCTGACAAAATAAGCTGAGCAGTGATAAATACTTATTTATTTTATATATTGACAATTCTCCCTTGGAAACCTGCCTGTTGCGTCAGTCTCCTGAAGAATAAATCTACTTTTCTGTCACTGTGCTATGTGCTTTACAGCAATAAACCCAAGAAAATGCCGAGAATGGGGTCTGATTTGGGAAATCACGTGGAAGTTGAGCCTGAAGCTGTGTCTAGATTTAACACACAGATAAACCCAGGTTAGAGGAGGAAGGAGAAGCTGGGACAAACTCCCCAGGGCCGAGAACCTTCCCCTGGTGCTGCAGGAGCAGCTTCACGTTCCCCGCTGCTGTCCTGGAGTTGGTAACTCCTTTCCGGGACTGACTGACAAATCCCCTGGTTTGCTGAAGAAACACAAAAAATGAGGGGATTTAATTTACCTCCAAAAATCAGCAGGTAAA
Source organism: Apaloderma vittatum (assembly GCF_000703405.1). Classification (NCBI taxonomy): domain Eukaryota; kingdom Metazoa; phylum Chordata; class Aves; order Trogoniformes; family Trogonidae; genus Apaloderma; species Apaloderma vittatum. Next base: position 74,451 of record NW_009703246.1, on the reverse strand, counting down.
GATTTCTAGCCTGGGCTGGCAATTTCTTCATGTCTGGTTTGAGTGGAATATTGTCAGCGATATTTGTCTCCTGGAAGCACAGTTTCATAAATCACAATTTTATTTTTTGGGGTGTATTTTTTTGGTTGGTTTGTTTGAGAATGCAATATGAAGTTCCAGCGCATACTCAGAAACTGTACTGCAAATGTAAATATTGTAGGTGCTTGAAAACAAAGCTTTGCAAGCAAAAGAGGTCACTGACCACTAACATTTTAAACCATCTTTTTGCATCTTTGCCAATTTACGCCTTCTTTGGAATTAAATGTGTATCTAGGCTGACAGCTTATGTACAGCAGACTCCTCTTAAGATAGACATGGGTCGTCTGGATAATTGGATAACAAGGAGAAAAGCTGGTTTCCCAATCAAGGCAACTAGCTGGATGACTGGAGTTATCGTTTAGGTCACAAGGAAAGTAGATTTTTGGGGGGGTCATTTTCCTGACCTGGTTCTTCTCCCATCCAGTGCCCGACAGCCCGCGGCAACTAGTTGGAGTCAGAGGTGGAAAAGACCCCTCAGGTCATCTAATTCCCCTTCCTTGCAAATGTCAGATTAGCTCCTCACAATTTTAGCATCCTCCAGTTTGATGTTTCCTGTATAACCGATGTTGGGGGGATTTCTGCCTCTGCCAGGAGCACTGACCCAGCGAGGCGATGCCAGCCCCACTTCGCAGTGCAATGGGGTGGCTAAGGGACAAAGTCGCTGCCAAGATCTGCTCCCCAAAGTGGTCTCTGCACCACGAGCACGCGGTTCCTCTGCACTGCTGCAGCCTATCAGCCCTGACTACTATATAAATCTACGTGTTAGCTATGTCCTAACAGTTAAGGCATTAAAAGAATCTATTTATCTCTCGCCATTTAAGTGCACGTCAGGACCAGCTGAACAGTTGATAAAGTCTCCCTGTCCATCCTACTGCCCATTTTGTCTTTGTCCACACAGTGGACCCAAGCACTGCACGTGCACGTATCTTCACATTCAGAGCTAGGGGTTTTCATTAATTCACGTTGCAGTTCGAAGAAGACTCTGCAAGTTTCATTAAATCTCTGCAAAATGTATTTAAGGACTGAAGAGAATCCCAGAAGCGCAAACAAGAGGTTTAAGACATGCATAATATACAGGCATGCGTAAGTTAAAATAAGTCATTTTAGGATTATTAGAGGGAGATTTATAACTTCCATAATTTTGGGTCTAATGCAGAAACATAAATGCTGTCTGTGGAACCAGCACCAATACATAAATCAACTACCAACAAACAAATTTACAGTGTCCCTCTCTGCTGAGCTCTTTGCTATCACTCCACTGAGGTGAGTGGGCAGCAGAGAATCCAAGCAAGAAAACTGAACGTTTTTGAAAGACAATTCGGCTCAGCCTCCGTTTGTTCAGATGTAAGCGGTTCTGGGGGAAGTGAAAACTATCCTAGTTGTTACGAGCCAACAAAGACACCTCTTCTTTGAAGCAAGGGCAATGTACCTCCAAACTTATCTCCCCCCATTTGTTAACCAGCAGGCAGATGCCAGCCGTGCTCCGCAGCCTGACAAATGCCTGGCTGGCAGCCTGCCGCGAGGGCTAGCCGGCCCCCGAGGCAAGCCCAGCTTTCCAGGTATCATCTGAGCAGGAGAGAACGTTTTATGGCCATCTGGCAAGAAGAAAAGCTCAAGAGCTGTTAGGAGATGGAAGTGGAAAGGACATGGGAGTTCACAGCCTTATCACTAGGTTTTCTGAGTCACCACATGCCCGAAAATCAAGTGTGTTAGTGGCAGAGAGAATCCCACGACAGGCAGGAGAACACAGAGCGTAACGACAGCGAGAGCAGGGCGGTGGGACGGGGTGAGCTGGGTCAGTGCTCAGGTTACTCGCTGTTGCATTCGCTCTCTTTCGGGTGGCATCTGTCTTACACTTATTATGAAGATTTGTGTGTCTGGAGTGAAAGCAGGGAGAAATCTCTTTGGATGGTTTTACTTAGGTGATGGCGTCTCTACGAACTGTTCTCTTCTGTCTTTACGCCTGCAGCACTGTCAGACTAACTGCTCGAGAAGTTAGCACTCGCTGCTAGCAGCTGCGTTTGGTGAAAATGGGAGGAAAATATAGACCTCTGCCTCCAGCAGAGTTCTTGGTTTATATTATAACACTGTCGAGTCTCTGGGGCAGTCAGTCACCTTAACGTGGCACGTTTAGGTGCCTTCAGCTTTCAGAGGAGGTATTCCCCGAACATCTGCAGCCTGAGGGGGGAGCTGACCCGTTATCAGAAGTGGACACCATCCCAAAGTTCACTCTGATTACAGTATGGGTCAATAAGTGACGAAATATGTGCCTCTGTCTGTTTTTACAGCCTGTTTTTCCACCTTCACAGGCCTTTAGAGGCATGAGCTCCACATGAACGATGTGAGGCATCTCTATCCTCACAGCAGTGATGGAGTACGGGAGTCATGGACATCTGAAGTGCCTCATCTAAGCCAACAGGCTGGTGAGAATTTGCACCAGATCGATCACACGTAGCAGTCAACTACCTCCTTCTATCAGCACCAAATCTTAAACCACCTCGACTCCACCTTTTTCAGGATGGAAAAGCTTTTGCTCCACACAGCCTTCCCGTGATGTCCACAGGCTGGCATTCCCATGCGTTTCTGCTAGAGCTTGTCCTCTTTTTCCTTCCAAGGGGAGCTGCCAGAAGCACGACAAGCGAGCTGGCAGCTGATGTTAGAAGCCACGATCACTACCAGCGGGGCTGGTCACAACGCAAGCGGTGCGTGGATCAAAGATGGGCCTGAGTCCTTTTACTGGAGGGCGTTTGTTTAGAATGAGTCAAAATTAACAGAGACAATAAAAGCGCAAGAACCACGATTAAACCTTTCTGAGCATCTCCTACCACTGGGCCCCTTCTGAGCAGCATAATCTCTGGTGCGCCATTCCATTTAGTTAAACAGCTGATATAATTTATCAATATAATGGACAGTGATGAAGATGGATTAATACGGATTACAGAACCAGTGGCTCTATTCGGGACGCAAAATGAGGATGTGTGTGATTATGACACTGTTTGGAGCAGGGTGGGCAAGGGCAGCAATCTGCACAGACACTGGGATGCTCCTGAGCTGGCAGGGGAGGAAGAGGAGCCCTTGCCACAGCTACGTGGTCAGGGAGCTCCGAGCACCAGTATTTTTCTTCAACTTACTTTAGGCTTTTCAAAGTTTCTGTGATTTACCGCTATTTTCTTTTTATAAATGACTTCTCTCACCCTGAGATCCCCATAAAGGTTGAATAAGCAGAGAGGTAGCGTTCAGAGAAAAGGGAAAGCAAAAAAAAAAATTAAAAAAAAATCACCATTGGGTGAGATGTACGTGATCTCTGATCACACCTCTTCTTTGTACCTGTTCCTGATCCCACTATGTCCCTGCTGGGAGATTCGCACATCGCGTCGGCCAGGCGCTCCCGAAGGCCCTCCTCAGTGTGCTCCATGGAAGACATGTGACGGAGACCGAAGTTCTCGGGCCAGCTCCCACACACCTCCAGCAAGGTCACGCTCCGGTCGAAGGCACCTTCAACAAACAAACGGGAGACGTTTGGGAGACCCGGCGACCAAACTACCTCCATACCTTTCGTTTATGGCATCGGAAAGGAAGAAGTCCTTGCATTTCGAGTTCCTGAAAAGCTAATGTTAGCGCGTTAGTTAAAATGTTGGTGCTAACGGCACAGCAGAGCCCTGAGTACTGAACAGCTTTGGCCAAGCAGCTGTAAGCAAAAAGGTTAAATTACAAATACAGACCCAATTCTGGTCTCACGCTAGTGAGAGTCAGGAAATCAGCATAATAACACTCATGTAAATGGCACATCGTGTTAAAATATATATATTTTTATTAGGTACATGTTAGACAATCAGAAATTATTTTTGAAGTGGATTTGTTTTTCACCGGGCTGCTGCAGAGCACCCTTCTTCCCCTTTCTCATCCTGGACAATGGAAACAGTCAAGTTTTTCTGTATTGCCAGTGGGCACAAACCCCCTTTCTTGCTCTTAAGCAGCACAGTGCAACAGTGCGAGGAAAGGACGACTTGGGTTTTGTGCCTTGGGTTTGAGGTATGTCTCCTGAAGGAAAAAAGCGAGCCCTTTGTTCAGTCGGCGATATCTGTGGGTTTTCTCTGTTCCTGCCCTGTGAAACCTCAGGTCAAACG
>NW_009703246.1:33950-70215 GCF_000703405.1 Apaloderma vittatum | reverse complement strand
GTTCAGCAGCAGCGCTTCACCGAAGACGCTGGCTATTGTGATGGAGCGCACGTACCTACACGAGGTACTTCAAGTAATTCCTTAACTTGTGGTTCTTACCCCATTCACAGCAGAGCATGATGCTCTGCTGAATGCAAAGATTAGATTCCGAATTCAGGATCACTTCAAAGTACAAATTAAAATTATTCTACTTTATTATACAGCGAGTCTTCTGCGAAGGCTCACTTAAATCATTCCCACTTGGAACAAGATTACAGTTATGCTTTGTTGCTTCAAGCACATACCATTTACTCCACTATTAGGTAACTGAATATGCAGCATTTATTGTGCCTGGTTTCTGCCAGCCTACCGAGGGGAAAAAATGCAAATGCCAATGTTTCTCAAAGTTAAAAGTACATGAAACACGTCCTTGTTATCAGGCCTTTGGTTTTCCCCTTTGATCAGCCGTCAGAAACTATCTGCACTTGTAGTCTGTGACTGTACAGCTTCACGGCACACTCCCTGCCACTGACAGGTGGTAATAGAAAGGGTGAGAGACCAAGCCCCGCGGCAGGCGTCCCTTCCTCTGATAACGTCCAAAGTATCGGGTGATAACCGTTAGTAAACACTCGGGCAGCCGGTTAATCCATACATCAGCAAAGAGGGGCAGATAATTTCCAACTCTAATGGCAGGGACAAAAGCACCGGGGCTGGCATTCAGGGATTTATATGGGCTGCAATGGTGACTTCTGGCTCCTGAATTTCATCGGCGCGCACAGCTCTGATTTATCTCTTCGCCTGGCTGCGGAGTAGATTCCTGGCACTAGAAAACCATCAACACTAAAATGGACCTCTACAAAATGGGACTGTGGCTCTTATGTGATACATGCACTTGAACTCTGGATGAATCCCAGTTTAAACCGAGGGGAGGAATGACAAAATATTTCAACTTTTAATGGGTCTTTGGATTTATAAGGTTACTCCAGTCTACTAATTTGTTTTAAAGCAAGGGTTCTTAGGGCTTGTTTGGGCAAATGCAGCGAGGAGGAGAAGTAATTTCAATGATGCTTAAGTCTCTGCAACATCTCCATACTGTCAGCTATCCTAACAACAGGAGGAAAAGCAAAATTTGGTCTTTTTTGGAAGCATCTTTTTTTCGAGTCATCCTTCTGCATTCTCATGTGATCTTGAGACCCCTACTCCGCATATACTCCAAGATGTCACCGATTTCAGTTGGTTTTGATAGAGCTGTTCACGTACCTGGAGAGCTATTGGAGGGGAAGGGAGTGTTAAACCAGCACCCCAAAAGCCCAGGGTGGCTGTGGGAGGTAAGAAGCTCCCGCAGGTTTGCAGGGTTGTGCCAGAGATGAGAAATCTCATCTTTCCCGGTGCCTGCCCTTATTCTGCAAGTGAGAAATGGGAGCATTTCTGCTCCTATAAGCAGACATATGAATAATAAGGCAAATGGCTTTTGAAGCTCTGCCAAGACGCCTGCATATGTGTACAGGGAGAGACTTCATAGAGAGCCGGGCTCTGGCTCCTGAGATACTTGAGTGAGAGCAAAGGAGACAAGTGCAGCGTTACCTCCGCAATCAGGGCCAAGAGCTGCCAAACCTTCTTAGCAGCAACGTGTGAAGTTGCAAGTGTTAATGCAAACGCAGGTTAGAGGGATGAACTGCACAAAAAGTTTTCTTGTAAAAAAACGGTGAGGCCGGTGAAGCTCTTGTTTTGCCTTTCCTCCCTTTTCGTTCCTTCTCCATTGCCACGTATGGCTGTCCCATTCACATCCAGTTGGGATCCAGCAGCCACCGCTGCACACGGTGGGTGATCATCCTGCCCAGATGTGCAGCCAAGGTTACTCAGAGCATGGGGGTGGAAAACGGGACCTTGCTTGAACAGGCAGGTCCTCACCTACCACAACTCCTGGCTCTGCCCCTCTTTGCTGTCAAACAAAACTGTTTCAGGAAACGCAAGGCCAACTGTCACAAACCTTTTCACGTTCTTCTTGCCAGCAAATGGTAGATGTATCAAAATAAAATAGTTTTTTCAAGGCAGAATTAAGTACTGGGGATTTTTACAACTTGGAAAATTCTTCTGTGAAGTGCAGAACTGGCAGATGGGCTGGTTGCTCCCCAGGAGCCCTTGGGTGCTCTGCCCTACGCACATCGTTACCAACGGCACACGAGCTAATGGCATTAAACTTACACTGATAGCAGCTGACCGTATCTCTGCTATTTATTAAATTGTAATCTCTCTCTGGCTGCCTTGCTCTCCCCTTTTCAATCCCAGTATCTCGGTTGATAACGTATCAAATTCCCCATCGTCGGCCAGAGAGAAGTTTACAAATAAACCTCAGCGGAGTGTCCTGTTCTCGAAATCCCCCAAACCCCACAGCCAGAACGTCGCTGCGGAACCAGCGCGGCTGAAAAAGCTCCTGCTGACTCCAGGGATTACGGAAGGGTTGAGAGAAGGCAGGCTTCGCCCCGTGCCTTTACTGACAAACCGCTGAAATCCTCCTGACAGCCACCAATATCAGACCCTGAGGTGTGAAGCCGAGCCTTTCTTCTGTCCCCCAGACCTGATACGGCTGTGGTGGTGGAACAGGTTCCACCTAAAAGGAGCAATTCATTTAGAAATTACTCAAGAGAGAAGCAGATTAGGTATTATTTCAGTCAAGCAATTACTGGTGAAATCCTGGTGAAACCTCATTAAATCACTGAAAAAAATCCTGTCGACTTACAATTGTGTCAATATTTCATGCCGTGGTGTGGTGCTTTCAGGCTAGCAGAATTTACTTCTGCCTTTATTTACCAAAGACGAAACTAGGTGGAAATAAAGGCCATCAGCCTCTTTTGCATAATGCCCAAGCGCTGTCCCAGCCCCATAAACAAAAAACAAGCCCAAATCGACCCAAGCGGAACAAGCAGAAACCTTGGCTTGAACATCTAGGTCGAAAGTGCTTTGTTTTGCAATTCCAGCATGTTTAGCTTTACACTGCCTCAAACACGCCGAGCTAATTCTCCTCCACACGCAGGATTTTCCTATTAAAACTTTAATTTTCTCCTGATACCGATCTCTCGCTTCTGCCCTTCCACCGACATTGGTCTCCCAACAAGTGCTGCCCTCTACTCCCGCCGCTGCCGGACGGCACAGAATCCGGCCCCTCAACTTTCTGCTTAACGTTTTTCTCGTTTTATTAATGGCAAACGCTTATGTTATTACTCACACCAAATTACCTTGCTTGGAAGTGTGGGATTTGTCTTTCCCATTTCAATTGTTTCAAGACTTTTAATACAAAAGAAAAGCAAACTCTACAGAAAGAAGAAGAAAAAAGCCCCAAGCCTTGGAAATATCCCTTCATTTCACAGTTAGCCATAACAACCAAGCCTGAGAAAACCAGAGAAGCTTATTTTCTCTGCTGAAAAACCCAGTAGTAAAAAGTATTTTTTACAAAACATTTTAATGCTTCTAGCGTGTTATTTTTCGAAGTCAAAATAGCTAAGCTAAATCTTTCACCATAGCCCTTTAATTCGAAAGCCAGGGGAAATTTTTTTCATTAAACCTCTGGACGGCTTTGTTTAAAATATGAAATCAAGTAGCTCCATTTCCTGTCTTCTGAGGAACAGTAAATCAAAAAGAGTACGTTCTCCAAAAATACAGTAATGGTTCTATTAAAGAGCTTGACAGTTTTGAGCATCACCTTGCATATTGCAACATACGTGTGAGCAAAAATAACGAGAGTAAATAGGGGAGGAAATGACCTGATGATTTGAGCCGATAAAAGACGCATCCTTCTCACGAAAGGGATGGGGATCCCAACCCCCGGGGACGGCAGACCCTGGGGTGTGACTGGGATGCTCTGGGAGGGACCACTGCCCACCCCCGGCCCCTGCAGATTCAGGAGGGGACTCCCACAGGGGTCCAAACCCACGCGGCACCAGCGACCGCGGCGAGAGCGGGACAGAGGTGCCTGGGGGAGCCTCAGCCGAGAGCGAGAACCCCACGGGCGGGTGAGGAACCGGCGCCGGGAAATTCCTTCCCCAAAGGAGTGAGTCAAATTGTAACAGACCCCGTTTAAATATTAAAGGCTGAACTTTCCTACAGGGTTTGCCAATTCGCTTCCACGCCAGGACTCTGTTACTCCAGGGGGAATGCCGCAGAGGCGGCAGCTTGCGGTACTTAAAGCAGGGAGCAACGCAGATGCCTCGTTTCAGCACGGAGGCGGTGGCACCTCCCCAACTTGCCCCATCCTGACTGGGGACCACGTGCGCGGCAGCTTACGTGTGACGGGCATCGCGACAGCTCTCCTCCGCCCGTGGCTCTTAAACTGAGGCGTGAGCGTTAATTATTTCCTGCCTTTGGAAACACTGCACGGAGCGAGAGCCTTCGTGAGTGCCTCGATTTCCCTGTCGTCTTCCCTCCCACGGAGTTTCTTTTTTTCTCCAGAACCGCTCGCAGTTCTGCTATAAACAGGACATTACTCACCCGCGCCGTATCCTGTGAGTGCATTTAATTAATGGAGGCTTCACTCGGGGTACCCGCTCTCACAGGCAACGAACACTTTCAGATCCCTTTGAACTTTTGGCTGAGCGAGGCTCCTGCATCCCTCCTCAGCACTACAGACTTGTAAATAAAAATACTGTTTATTCCTCTGCCATTAATTCTAAATGAGTTCCAAGCAAACATGCAGCTGCCAGGAGGAGCAAGTAGGGCGGTGGAGTGGCCCCGGGAGTGGGGATGAAGGTGGCCCATTGAGGAGGAGCTTGCCCCGCCATCAGGGCAGTGGCCACATGCTCCGTTTGCCGGGAGGCGCCGCCCCCCGCCATCAGGGCAGTGGCCACATGCTCCCGTTGCCCAGTGGCCAAGGCAACGGGTGGCAACATGAAGGATGACAGCGGTGCCGGATCATGGCACCCTCCTCCTCCTCCCCACCTCCCCGCCAAATGCTGTCTCCTCCGGTCCTGCACAAGGGGTTAACCGCGGGGCTGAGGAGAAGCATTTCAGATGATTAGGAACGTGGCCAGTGATCACAGCCATCGTGAAGGCTTTCGAATGTGAGCGAGGCTGCAATTTTCAGAGCTGGAGCAGCGAGATATTTTTATAAATACATAAATCTTCTCGAGGAAAAACAAATATAGAGGAAAGAATGTAAACATTATTGTAAAATGCATAATAAAACGTCTGCTGTTTGTTAATTTTGCTCCTTATTATCCAGTCTATCTGCACCACCGATGTTGAAACATTTGCCTTTTTTTTTTTTTAATACTCCCTTATTCATTTAAAAATAGTTTCCTGCATGTTATATGAATAAGCAAAACCTAAGGTCCTAAATCCAGGAGAACTTTGAAGTATGAAACCCATGGTCTATGGGAACTATGTTTTCATTAATCAAAGTAGATGTTTCTAAAGCCATCAGATTTATCATGACTGGATTTCATATGTGAAACCCAATATACACACAGACATACACTGCTTGTCCTTTTGGATTAGTTCTGACCTTTTACTCTCCTTTCTGAAGGATCTGCCTTTCCTCAGAGCAAGGCTGCCCTGTTTTACCACTGCATCAGCCAAAGGAGCCTTGACAAAGTGCGTTTTCAACTCTCCGCTCTCTGTGTCTGAGTACGAGTCTGGGTGAAGGTCAAAACATAAATGATTAAGTATATTTATTAAACCCTGCCTTCGCCTCGAATGCTCCCTGCGACTCTGTTATATGCCATCCCAACTGCAGCTCCACGCCAGCCGGGCTGCTAATACACCTGGCCACCAAGCGAGGGCCCCGAGTGTCACCGCAGCGCCCGGGCTGGCAAAAATCTGAAGGCAGCCCCCTCGAGCCCCCCAAGCATCGCCCGCAGCCCCAGCCGAGCTCCTGGCTTTCCCCCGAGGCGCGGAGGTTAGCGAGAGGACACAGGAGAGGGACGGGAGAGTTTCAAAACTGGAAGGCAGGATGTGACATCCATCCAAAGCAGGACTTAAAACGCAAAAAAAAATAAAAATAAAAAATGTGGTGTCACGGAGGGAAATTTATGCCGCGATTTTGCAGTTCCAGAAGCACAGGACTTTTGCTATCTCACTTGAAAGAATGAGATTCGGGGGGCAAGTGTGGGCTCTGCTGCGCGCACGGGCGGCTGCCACCGCGTGCTGCCTGCACCGACCAGGAAGGTGCAGCTGGATGACAATTGAAGGAATATGCTCACTGAAAAATAATACAAAAAATAGTGTCTTCATACTCTGTTTGCAATACTGGATGCAATTTATTCAGAGGTCTAACGGCAAGAAGAGGTGGAAACTACAGTATAACTGGATGCTATCATGACTTTAACACAAAATACCCCCTTTGTAATAAAACCAATTGCCAGGAAAAAATGTTTTTTTTCCCCCTTTGACTAACAAGATTCTTGCATATTTTAACGCTTTGCAGAATCAGAACGCCTGGAAAAAATCAGGAATGCTATGATCAGCCCCAAGCCCCCTTAGAGATTAACATTTCTTTACGTTTAATCCTGACATAAAGTAGAGTATCCTGAAGTTTTGCACAAGTTGGGGCAGTTGGGGTGGGTGCGTGTTACCAGGTACGATTCTGCCCAGCAGAAACCTCACCTGATGCTCTTTCAACCTCTAGGTCTGGAAATTTCATTAAAAAAGGATTCACAAAAGATCTTCAGCACTTTTTAGTTTTCGCAAGGTTGGAAATGTTTTCCTGTGGTATTCACATGCTTATAATTCTCAGTCCTGGTTAAAATTAGAAAATCCAGTCTTTTTTTTTACTCCTAGTAAAGTTTCCCACTCTCTGAAGATCTACGACTTAGTTAAGCTTTGAATAAGATGATTACTGAGATTTTCACGAATGCCTAGGAAATTTAAACACACAACGAATTCCATTAAATCTCAGCGGAGGCTTTTTTACAAGAGTCTTTATTTCATTCGACTTCTCATCTGAATAAAAGCTGCGACTTTATGATGCTGAAATCTTTGTACTGGCCTCACTGGGAAAAGCTGTCCAAGCTGCAGGAAGGATACATCTGGTACTTCTGTGACACTCCGTAACGATCCTTATTTGCTTGTTTGTTTATATGCCAAGTCATTTCTGAACTCTTTGGAAGAGGTTTGCAGGCATACCCTGCCTTAGCGAGCTCACTCGGCGAGGGAGAAATATGCCAATTCCACTGGAGGGACTTAAATAACATATTACTTCCCTTAAGAAAACAGCAAGATTTATCTTGCGTATTATCAATCTCGTGGCATGTGCAAATGCGTGTGTATATATATATATATATATATATATGTACAAAGGACACGTAATGGATTAGAAAAGGCTCATATTTACCCACAAGTAAGGAAAGATCTGACAACTCGTGGGGGTTTTCTGGATAACTAAGATCTTATGTTACACTTTGAGACACAAGTGTGGATTTGTCATATTGCTCGAGAATTAGTGGTAACCGTCTTGAGCCAAGGAATTTAATTCTGATTGTTTCATTTGAATTAAAAAAATCTTAGTGTTGAAAAAACATTGGAACTGTGCTATACACTAATATATCACTCAAACTGTAATAGGAGACACTCCTTCTTGTGTAACAGAAACAGAGAGTGTAATGCTTGGAAAGGCCAAGCTCATCATGGGTAGGGACCCGTTGCGGCGCAACGGTTGGGGATACCGGATCTTACACCGGCTGCAAAGGAGGGGTGAGGGCTCCCTCCTCATGGACCCATCAGGATGAGCTGAGCAAAAGGGATGGATGTGGTCCAGCCTGACCCCCTGCCCCAGCATCCTCAGCCATCCCCGCCCTCCCTCCAGCCTCACAGAGATGGCTGCCGGGCGCTTGGTAATTCATCCTTTGCCAGTAATACACACACAGAGGAATGGTCACGAGAAAGGAGAGAAAAAGGGGCAGGTTTTTTATCGCCTAGGAGAAAACTCGCAGAAGAGGATCCGTAGGAAAGCGCCCGAGCAGCCGTCGAAGCTCCGGAAATGTGAAATTTGGTTTATATCACTAGCAACCAGCTAAGAACTACACTGAAATATTTTTTGCATTATAAGAGCAAATGTTTCTCTGGTCCCATATCACCTTTTCCAGATGAAACATTTCACAACCCAGCTGACTATAAACAGAAACCAAAATATTTTCCTAAGGTGCATCACTAATCCCACTCGGGGCCTCTAACTTGTAATTTATTTGTCTTACCTCACTACGAGATAATGTCTGCGCTGGTTCCAAGCTACTGTCTAATAACTATTCGCACGCAGCATAAATATACCTCGCTTGCAAATAGTAGGCACTCGCTGGGTGTTTGGGGGTCACGGGGTGGCTGGCAGTGCCCCCAAAGCCACCAGCGGTGTTTGTAAGCACGAGGCACTGGTGGTTTGCAAACAACTCGCAGAAATTACCATTTTTTTGACATTTATATCAGGAGTTTCTATGCCAGTAATGCCACACACCTATGCCGTAAGTGGCTTTTCCTTAGGGAATGACAAGAGGAGCAATGACCTTCTGACGTGTTCTGTAGCAAATCTCACTGGGTTAGTGTTCGGTTGATTAGGGTTACGTTGGATTAGGGTTATATCCAACATACGCGCATCACAACTTCCCCACAAGCACTTTATTGCATTTCACCAACAGCACGAGATGGACCAGAATGATGGAAATATTTGTGTCTGGGGCAGCAGTGTGTCTGGGGCAGCAGAGCGCCTGCCGTAAGGACACGGCACCGTTAACATCAGGAACTGCTTTGGAAATTTGCTCTTGCTACTTAATTAATTGAGTGAGCAAGACAAGGGAACAGAGGAGAGATTGCAAAACGCACCTCGAGGGCCAAATCCGAGGCAAAACGAGTTTCCAGCGTGGATATTGAGAGTTCTATTGCTTACACCAAGGCAGAGCTGGGACACCAAGGTTTAAGTAACTCACCCAAGGTCACTGGGCAAGTCTGTGCCAGGGCTGCCCAGAAGGAAACTGTCAGCCTGAGGACAACCCAGGGCAACGCCACATCTTCCCAGAAACTATGAAAACACGGACGGGACCTCCAGGGCCACCGAGTCCTGCCCTGATGTCCTGGTTTGGAAGCTTTAAACTTGGACACATGGCCAGGCAGCACGTGCCCCAGAGACCTTCTCGTCTTTGGAAATTGCTCCCAGTCTCTAGATACCTTCAAGAACACTAAGAAAATGTGTTTCTTTAAGGACTAAAGAGAAATTTTATGTTTAGAAAACAATAAAAATTAAATAAAACCCCTTCAACTTGTTTCCTTCTAAGCTTTCCAAGTCCGGGAAGATAAATTCTTTTGGCCCAATTCTGAATTCACTTAAAGAGCGTGCCAAGTTGCACGAGTTAGTTATCTAAGCTCCGGCGAGGACTGGACCTACAAAGCACTGAAATCTTTGGTCTTGAGCCAGCTTAAGCATATACTTAAATTTAAGCATGCAAAACAGCCACAGTGTCTTCAATGGTAGTAAATATATATGGTGGAAATTAAGCGTGTGCTTAAGCTGGAGTGGGGCCAGAGCACTTGGTGACTCACGGTACCGAGGTCTGATCTGCCACCAAAACCCTGTCCAAGGAGGGGATTTCACTCCAGCCAGGCAGGCTTTGGGAGGGACAGGCAGGACCCAGCTGGGCAGGAGCCAGCAGCCCCGTCCTCGCTGTCTGAAGTTTTCCTCTGCACACATGGAGGAGGTTTTGCCCTTGTCACTTATATTATCCATCAGACATCTGGTGGCTGGATAAGGCAGAGCGACATCGCAAGGTGAGATGATGGAGTGAAAAAATTATTGCGACTGGCACGTCCTAGCCTAAGGCTTTCGGTCATTTAACTCATCTCGCTCTCATCCTCGGCAAAGACTGCACTCAAAGGGCAGGAGATTTACCCTTCCACATGCCTCGTGTTTGCACTTGGCAATTCGCAGTAACAACTCCAAATGCAAACAGGAGGTAGGCAAAGATGGCTCGCCGTTTGAGGGCTAAAAGCAAAGCTTTCAGGAATAAGCAAGAACTACTTGGAGAAAAAAAAAAAGTCATACAAGGACTCCGACTGCCTTGAACAGCATCACCATTTTTTAACTCTACAACGGTGCTCTGACCTCCAGCTACAGCAATCAGGTGATTGGAAAGGGGTGCCTAAAGGGCGTTATTCTGAAGGGGACAAATGACAATTAAGATGCAAAAAACCCTGATGGGTAAAAGGAAAGTCTGATAATTTGCACTGTGAAACACAGCGTGCTCTAACTCGGAAGCACAAGAACCTGATTTTTAGAGTCAATCTTCTTTTCTCTTCCTGCAACAAACTCCAGAGCACTGACGGCACGGACGTGCTTTGCTGTGATTTATGAAGCAACGCAACCTGTAACATAATTTGGGATTAACCGTTCAACCAGAAGCCACCCAAAGCCCAAAGGGATCAGGTACACAGAGAGGGATGAAGGAGAAACTTCAGCATCTGGAAGTCCGCATCGTGATGCCCCAAATCCTTGCCTGATCCCGCAGGCCCTGTCCCTGTCTGGCAGAATTCCCTGGATCCAGGCAGAACGGGGGGTTTCCCAGCCCCTTGGCCCCTTTCCCGGCACAGCCGGACGCTCGAGGCGGGTGCTTCTCCCCGCCTGCTTCCCCAGGAGAGCCTGATTTCAGCCCGCCAGCTCTGCACACACTTCACAGCACCCTCTAAATGCACTTTGTAGCATCCCAGCAGACGTGGGAGATGGAGTTGCCCCGTTTATACGCAGCCCTACGGCCATGGGAGGAAAACCTGTCTTGCCCAGGGACGCCGGCATCTCAAAAGCTGGCACCGTGACCTTCCGGGCTGCCATACCTAAATCCTTCTGTGAAACGAGCTTTACTCCACGTGGAGTTTTGATGATTATAACCACGTTGCTTGCCAAGGCGAGACAGATTCCGAGAGCTGCAGCCTCCCGTTCTTGTGGACAATAAATATTCCACTTAAATCATAGCCCATACATATTTGAAAGGATAAACCTGCTACTAATAACTACGAATCAAAAGAGAAGATTCCAATTTTTATGCCAGAAAGCTAACAAAAATCTTCAGCATGTTATAAACAAGTATCTATCATTATAAACTAAGTTCAGCATGTAAAAATCCAAAGATGGAGTTTATTGTCTTTAATGGCTGAGAAATGACAAGTGTGTTTGGTTGAAAAGGAATTTAGCAAGAAGTAGTTCTGTACAAGAACCAAAATCCGTCTTAAAAAAAGAAAATCACTGCTGACAGTTTTACAGTAGAATTAAGCCACCGTGAACTCTCAGAAGTGGGGCTAATCACAAGTTTCTGGGGAATTTAATATGGAAAAGAAATCTGGTTATTAGGGAGAATCCTATCACTTGGGTAGAAGCTGATCCTACACCCTTTCCAGGTTAAAATCATGAGTGAGATGGCTGAGGTTTTGCAGAGGGGATTGCCTTCTGACAGCCTGCTGAGCCTCCCTTTTGCCAGCAGAGCAACAAGGAGCGAGCCCCTCGCAGCCACCATGGTCCCAACTTTCTGTCCCAATGATCTAGTCGGGAGGGAAAACTCGCTCGTGAAGATATGAGAGGGATGCATCGGTTCTGACGACGTGGCTGTGTCCATACGAGTGGGAAGAATTTCCTCTAGCGGGCAAGCTCAAAGGCAGAAGAGGTCCAAGGGGAATCTCTCAAAAAATCCTGGACAGCGGCAAACAACGTGACAAAAAAAACTTGCCAAATGTTTTAGTGCTTTGCTGAAAGATCAAGGTGAAAGGAGCCTCTGCACTGGAAGCCTTGGAACAAAGACAGACTTTCCTGGAACAGAGCAGAGCGTGTAACTGCTCAAACATCGACCCAGCATCTCGGTTGTGACCTGAAGAACTAACAATAATAATTTTACAGAGAGAGAAGAGAAAGGAAAAGGGGAGAAACGAATTCAAATCCTTTCCCAGGCGCACCAACCTCCCTATCTGCAGATTCATTTAAATTCAGGAAAGAGAAGCAAAAGATGGGATACGAGATGAAGTAAAGAAAATATTTCTACGTACAGTAAGTGCCCAGCTTGGAAATGTATCCTGGGAGAAGTAACTTTTCCCAAGCACACAAATATTACCTTTGAAAGGTCAACAGAGGCACGAGTCCTTTCGTATATGGAGGATAGATTCAAAAGGTATGTTTGGGCCTCTTAAAAGCACCGAGGGAAGCAGCTCTGGTGTCCATCAAGCCACGTTTATTGATGTTCCTGCTAGCTGAGGCAAGGTTTGGGAACATGGATCATAACACCATTTTTATACCCTATAAAACCGCACTGCGAAGTGATGAGAAATGGGGATCGTTGAGTTGCGCCAGGCAAGTTCATTATAAAGAAGGAGAGTCCTTTTTTTTTTTTTTTTACAGCGCGGAGAGTAATTCTTTTCTTGCTGTGAAAAAAAAAAAAAAAGAATTGGGAAGCCTCCAAAGCATATGTTTCACAAATCTCCCCAAAGTGGAAAACAAGATTCCAAGAGAAGTGTAGGAGGTGCAGTGTGAGAAGAGAAGTTCAGGACGAGCTTCCTGCGTGTCCCGTGTTGGGGACGGACGGGGCAGGGACAGCCCAGGACCTCTGCTTGCCCGCTCACAGCCTCATGACTGAACTTAGGACAGGATTTGGGACTGCCCTGGCAGCTCTTTATCCTCCTCGCAATCACAGCAGCTTTTGTGTAATTGCATTCAAAACGGCAGGCAAAATTAGAGATGTTTAAGACCACCTGCATTTTCTGCTTAATCGAGCAGAGAACTGCCTTCTTGTTCCAAGGTGGAGAATTAGCATCTTAGCACCTTGTTCCTCCAAGACATTTGACCTCTGGTGCTCTACAAACCAAGAAGCTGGCTAATCTTCATCTAATTTGGAAACTACTGAAGAAGTGTGATAAGTTGGAGGTATTTTGGCCAAATAGTTAAACTGGAGAGTTGCCACTGAGCTGAAGGCACCTTTTCCCCAGAGCCCCTGACGCCCTGCCAGGGTGCGGCGGGAAGAAGGTCTGGAGATGATAAAGACCTTTAAGTGCCTAATTCACTCTTTTTCTGCGTGAAATTTGCAAGTCAGCCCCAAACCCCTATCTACACAGGTTAGTTTGTCAGGTGGGACAACCTGAAGAGGTTCCATCAGTAACGTTTTCTTGGGGTAGATGCAAACAAGGCTGCAAGAATTTCCTTACTGAAATAATATCCAGTATGCTCTGAACACTGTGCAAACCGCAGCGAGTGGAAATAGTAAAACTCTCTGGCTTTACGTCTGAGTCTTGCTGACACCACTCTGAACGGCCCAATAAAGTCACCTGCCCATCTCATGCCTTAGTTTTCTCCACCTGTACAATTGCTACTTGACTTCAGCTTTCCAAAAATAAGTATCTGGGAACGCTCTGAGGTCTCAGTAGCAAGTCAGTCCATACCGCTGCTCACAAAAGACCCCCTGTAGCTAACAATATGGCTTTGGAACACCTCGAAAATCCAAACCAGATGAGCGCTGTGCCCATCGACATCAAAAAGCTGCCATTTTTCAAACCACCCTGTTGTTAGGTCACGAAGCCTGCGAGGCCTCAGCTTCTGCGGGCTGTAGCATCAAAAAGTTTTAGGCAGGTTCAGAGAACCCATCCTAATACTCACAGCAGCGAAGATAAACAGCCAGAGCTGAACTGGAAATCTCCCTGTTTGTAAAGAATGAAATTCCCCTCCATGCTGAGAGCAGGCGCAAGGCCAACGCACCATTTAAGACCCATTTTCAGGGCTTAGTAAGACTGAAGTGCTGCGCAGAGCCTGGGCTGGCCTTCGGCACGGGAGGGGATTTTACCCGTAATAAACCAGCAAAAAGCCCACAGTGCAAATTTCTGCAGGACCTCTGACAGGCTGACAGCTACAGAAACATAATAATCCAACAGGCTTGTAACCACCGAGTCCACCTACCCCTCGCGTATAAATAATAGGTCCAAGACAAAGGAAGTGGAAATTAGATGCTTGTGGTGAAATTGCAGAGAGCCAAAGACCTTAAGAGATACCCAGTACTTACATCTACACTTAATTAGGAGTGAAACTGCAGACATGAGACCTCAACATGTGGTATTCACATGTGGGCTCAAAAACACTGTCAAAGCCAGTTTTCTTACGGTTAAAACGCCGGGGATATGCTGAAGAGAGGAAATCTGGAGATGCCTGACGGGCAACCCCGTGCTCCGCCAACTCGACGCCCAGGTGCCAAGTTTTGCCCTCGTGCCCCGCGCGAGCCAGACAGCTACAGAGAGGTCCCGAGATGTCTGCTGCGCGCACTGATTGAGCAGTTAAACCTAAACAAGAAGAAATCTGAAATTCAGATGTTAATGTCAAAACTAATAGGAAACAGGATGCGGCGATAACGCGAACACAGTGGCCCAGATTCCGGTCACAGCAAGTCCACCAGGAGGGCAGGGAAAATGCATTCTGTTGCATATAAATGAACACTTTTGTCTCGTAGACTTAAAAATAAACCTGTAACTTTTTTTGACCCTATGTAAAACCCCAGCAAGCTTTTCTCCAGCAATAGGCACAGGACAAAACTGCTTGTTATCCTGGTATCCCCTGTCTTCAGAGACACCTACAACAGAGTCGGGGTCTGCTGGTGGAATCCCAGTTCCATCAACACCAACGGGAGTATTGCCACAGCATTCAGTTTCACCCCAAATCTTTAATGGAATATAATATTCTGAAGAGAAAAATACATTAAACCATAAACAAATGCTTTTCTATGCATATTTTAAACAGATTTTGAACAAGGTATCTAATTAATTAAGAGTGCAAATACATTGACGTCACCTTCAGGTTGTGTATAAACAACTCGTCATGACTCACATTTCTACAACACTGTAGTGAGCTCTCTGCGAACAAAACCAGAGACATCTGCAAATCGGATTTAAAATCTTTCTTTTTTTTTTTTTTTTTAAAACAAAATGATTAAAAGTTGAAGAAACACTTCCATATGGAAGAATCTTACCCCAACAGGTCACCACAAAGACACTTCAAACACAATAAAACAGGAAGTGCTAAAAAAAGCATAGCAGCTCACAAAAAACCCCCACAAACCTTTTCCACAGAAAAAATATATGTCACCCTGGGTAGAAAACCATTTGGCAGTATAATGTGTCTTTAATCTGCTCAATTTGCTTATTATAGTAAAGGGTTAGAGGAATTTTTAAGCAGTGGCCAAAAATACTACAATGATATCCTCCCCTCGAAAAGTAAACTTACTTACAGTGAATTAACTTCTTCAACTTAAATATTTCAAAGCTGAAAGTACCTCCACTAAAATAAGAATTAAAAAAAACCCAGAAAACCAACTCTCCTGTCCAGGAAGGATGGTTTAACTGCTCAGCCCCAGGACCAGCCAGGCACCCGTCGCCTGCAGGAGGTGAGCAGTAAACACCCAGATGAGGTTTTTCTGTGCCTTTTAGATGGGCAAATGTAACTTTGAGGCACCACAGAAATAAAATATCCCAGTATTCCTCGACTCGAACCCTAAGAGCTGTGCGCACAGTGCTGGGAGCGGAGCATCGGTAGCAGAGCACGGAGCCCTGCTGCCACCAGGATTATCCCACATCAGAAACAAATTGATTTTGAGCCTATTGATTTTCCAAATCACATATTGGGTTTGAGAGCCTTTAAAAAAACAAGTCAGTAGTTAGAGGAGATGCATAAAACCCAGAAAAACCACCTGTGGAGACGTGTGTTCTTTTAGTGCCCACCCCAACACAGATGGGGCACGGGGTGATTCTGGTTACTGTCACTCCGGATGTTCTCGACTCAAGTGTTTGGTCACGTTAAACTTTATCATTTTTTAAATGCTACATCAATGTTCCAGGTTATCTAGAGTTAGAAAACTGTGCCTGTGACCAGACTGCACCCACCCACAGCACAGACGGGCACAGCACCGACCCCGCGGGGAAGGCAGCAGCACCTCTCCTCCCGGCTGCCAGCACCATGGAGGAAGCCAACGAAGATAATAGGAGGAAAAATTAAGGAAATCAATGCTGTCTGCTCTTGACATTTAATATCCACGAGTTAAAGACAGAGAGGTGCAAAAAGCTTAATGGTATTTGTGCCTGAAATTAAAACTTTAAAAGAAACTTATAGCGAACAGTAATGTATGCAATGACATCTGGGACTGCAATCAGCAAACTGCTTTCAAGAGGTGCCAAAGCAAACAGCCAAATAACAAATCCACTTTGCAGATCATCAATCTGGTCGGGCACTTGCCAAGGTAAATAGTACGAGGCTGAAGTTTGCTTTGCAAACCAGTGAGCTGGGAGGTTAGCGAGGCCTGCTTCCAGGACAGCAACGCTGGGGCAGGGTCCTCGCAGGGCCAGCATGGAGAAAAGTTCAACGAGCTGACATCCAGCAGTGGTTTGGGGTGCATAGAAAGATGAAATGCAACCAACGTGGGGGATTAAAAAAAAATAAACAAAATAAAAAGAGATTCAGGTTATGTTCATAACTCCTATCGTCATGATGACTATTAAAAAATATATATAAAAAAAAGAGATTCAGGTTATGTTCATAACTCCTACTGTTGTGATGACTATTAACGCCGGTACAACTCAAAGAGAAATCCCTCAGGTAAAGCCGAGTTTATTGTAACGCTGCTTTGCAGATTGGGCAGCATTTCATGGGAACTCCAAACCTAAGACTGAAAAAAATTAGTAGGAAATGAACCTTCTTTTATTTTCAAATGAGATAAAATCTGGCTCCAACTACCATATTTTACATTTTAGGGAAGAGGATATAAAACATCAAACAGCGATTTTTTTTTTTCATTATGAATGCAAGAAAGATAATTTATGGCGGCTGCAAAACATTTATTTAAGAAGTAAAGCCTTTATGTTCTGTATACAATTTATAGGGTTGTAAAAGAAAGAAGTGAAACCAATGCAGCCATAACATGTGCATTTATGAATAATAATTGTAAGTCCGTTTTGTTAAATAAAACTTCAGCTTTAGAGTTCATTCTTCAGCTGATTGGGAAATCCTCAAATGCAATCTCAAATTTGTTTAACGGTACACTCTTGGCTACAAAGAAAAAGGGAGTTCAAGGCAAAATTGCCCAGCAGTGCATGTCAAGAACCGAAGAGAATAATAGCACGATGCGTGTATAATATTTTTCAACTGGTGAGAGACAGCGTATTCCTGGTGGAAATTGCCTCAGCTCTGTCTTCAAGCAAAAATATTTGATTTTTGCTGCAGTCAGGCGGGTGCGTTGCGACATGGCGAGAGAGGAGCCAGTCTCCGGCCACGCGGCTCCTCATTCCCCCACCCCGGGGCTGCACAGAAACGGCCTCTTCCCCCTACGGCAGCCAAAGCCCCATTGCTCAAATGCCATGTTGATTAACATACCCCAAATGTGATGAAATTGGCCCAATATTTACTGCAGGAAAGGTGACCATTAGCACAGCTGGAACACGATGTGGATGCTGGGACTGGGGCTACGCACGCCATGTGCGCCCAGGAAACAAAATGCAGTTTCCTCTTTCTTTTAGTTGGCATTAATTCACCCATTTGAGGCTCCATGCCCTCAAGCACGGGCAGTCCCTGCTCCCTGCCCCGTGGCGCCATCGCCGCCGTCACCGTCACCTGCTGCTGAGCCACGGTAAGTGCCTCCACCAGGCACCTGAAGCCTTTCAGCTAATCAAACCATGCTGAAGCATGGGAACAATTTCGAGCTGCAGTTGGGAAAAAGTGAGAGGAGCCCCCACAGACACACAAAAAAATAATAATTCTGATGACGACTCTTTTATGCTAATGCAGAGGTTCTGTATTCGTAATGAATCGAGTCTCATGAAGGTCTGTACAGTGGGGCCAAGTTCCCGGTGGGTATTTATGGCACCGCCTGCTCTGGAGGGCTCAGTTCTCCACTCCAGATACAGTATTTTTTCTCTTTTCATCCCGCAGATCACTCTGCCCTGGACTCCAAAGAGAAAATGCTGCTTTTCCACGATGCCAACCCCCTCTCCTGTCTGACCGTCAAGCAGCCACCCACTTCCATCCCTCCCTTACGCTCCAGCAGCTGACCCTCAGCTTCCCTTGGTGAGGCGCTGGGTTTTACTTAATGTGGATATTTTCTATTTTTGGGAAGTTTTTCCTTCTACCTCTGTTACACGGGGGGAAAAAAAAAGCCAACATCTGGTATCACAATACAAATAGATATGGCTACCCTAAACACCGAGCTTTCAGAGGCTTGGCAGGATCCCCACCCCGCGCTGCGAGGAGCTGCCGGTGGCCAAATACACTGATAAAAAGGATGTGTAACTCCTCAACACTATCCATGATGGAAACAACTGCAGCTCTCACTGGAGGTCAGGACGCACACGAAAACAAGCCTACATGTGTAGCAGATTACAACAAACACATGGCTGAGATGGACTCGACAGATCAAATGTTGGAATCGTACGATGACACATGGAAAAGTGGAGTTTAGCAGGGGGAAAAAAGCAACCGAGAGCCCATATGTTCAATTAGCGAGATACAAAGCTTTTGTTGTATACCAAAAATAGCAAATAAAAGCCTGTTGTCATTTTTGGATATCCAGATGTGTTTCATTTCCAGCTTCACATCTGAACGTGTGGACCTGCCTGAAGATGAAAGAGAGGAAAGTGTGGCAATGGCTGAAGGGTATAATTACATCAAAACTCTTCCTTCCAAACAACGGGCGATTACGCTCCCCCGCACCTTACGCAGCCTGGCCAGCGCACGAGCCCGGGGCCGGCCGCTCAGCCTTCGGAGAGGCTGTTACCTACTTTCCCAAGCAGCGATGGCACGTTAGCAGAGATGTTCTCTCCTGAACACGGGTCCTCCTTGCGCCGACGGTCGCACGAGCTGCCTCTCCCAGGTGCCATCGCCTTGGCTCCCACGTGACGGAGTGACGTCCCCACGGGAGCCCCCGGCTCCAACTGGAAATTCTCAGCGACCAATTAAGAGAAGTCTCTGTCTTGATGGTAAACTTTGAAATATCCCATCTTTTCCAAGAATGGTAAGGGGATCAGGATTTATACCTCCTGAGCAGACTCACCAAGGGCAGAAGTGAATGCCAAGTCATGAGCACAACAACAGCTACCTGGCCAGAGACTGTATAAAGAAAACACCAGCCTATAACCAATAAACACGACTTACTTAGGTAGCCCTCAAACAAAACCAGATGCTCTCATCTACTGCAGGTTTGCCTTCCCTCCTCTCATTTTTCCCCCTCATTGTTTCTAAATTTAAATTACGTTCCAACGAGGAACTTTTGCCAGCGATGCGATTTCCCAGACGAGTGTGGGGACACTCCAGGTGTGATGCCCTGGGCCGAGGCTGGAGTTTATTCAAGTAGCCATTAGAGAAAGAGAGGCAAACTGTGACCACCGCTGGCAGCAGTGATAGCATGGACCCTCAGCAGAGCACTTGGCTGAGACTTACCCCGGTGGTCACCAGCACCGTCTCCAAGCCCACACCTCCCAAGCAGCAACGTGTTCATCCTCCAGGCGAGGCTGCAGGGCAGTATTATTATCTCTCATTCACAAATGGAAAAACTGAAACACGTCGAGGTTAAGTTACATGCCCAGGATCACCCAAGAAGCCTGTGGCTGAGCTGGGATTAGACCTTCGAGCTCCCCAGTCCTTGCCCAGCTCTTAACCACAACACCATCCTTCCTGAATGCTTTTATGTAGTTATATTTATCTTTATGTAGGGTCATCTTGGCTCCCATTATGAAAAGCACATATGCTTTCCAGTCCTCAAATTGCCTGGGTAAGGGTTAAATATTCAAGTATACTGTTATTCCTGGCATTTATGGAAAAGTTTCTCAGTGCCGATTCCAAAATCCCATGGCTTTTTTGGAGCTGCGATTTTGTATCACTGAGAGTTATAAACGGGCTTGTCACTTCCACGCCTGTGAATTGATAAAAATGAAGTACTTTATCCACAGGATTAAAATGAGGCTAAATGATGAGAGAATGTGGCTATACATCCGCACTCATTAATGTTCTAATATGAATTTTATAATCATATAACTGGTATCCACAGAGTTCCAGGAAGAAGGAATGCTGCTGCAGCAATAAACTACGCATGCCCAGCCTAACCTCACGAGCTCGAACTCCTTCTGTTGGAGTGCCTTTATCACAAATTCTCAAATCATAAAAGCCCTCCGGACTGCAGTGAACAGCTGTGGTACACAAAAGGTTAATCAAAAAAGAAATTACACTAATAACCACCAAACGTAAACAAGCACCTCTTCCTGCTGTAATCTCATTGGCACCGCTGCAAAAATTATGATTAAAAGAAATCCAAAGGGCAAAGCCACTCGTCCGAGTCTGTACTTAGGGCTCTATTCTGGGCATTGCCTCCACCTGGGTGTGCGGCTAAGCACTTATTCCTGATTCAGCTAAACCCGAGGTGCTACACTTTGTCCCACAGTCCCTTTGGTCGCATCCAGACCCCTCGACTAACCACCCTGCGCTCCCGAGAGTGGCCAGCTCTCTCCCCCGGGGCAGGGGTGCAGCAGAAGGGTCCCTCAAGGCAGCGCAACTGTATGGACAGTTGTTCTCATGCTCTGGCACATCTGAGCAACTCAATTCTTCTTGTGCTACTGCAAAGTGTTGTAAACACCAGGAAGAAGAAGAAAAAGGAAGATTTACTATCCCAGTCTATCTTCTAGGTTAGTAATTTTTAAATAGATCAGCCACAAGATCCATCCAGCCAAAACAAGAAGGAAAAGAACACATTCCACAGACTGAAGGCAATTGGATAAAAAAACTTTCCTGTGCTCATTAAATATTGTGTCAGACACTCACCAGGCATCACGCTTTTTAAAGATCTGTCTGTCTACTCCACCATTGCTAATATTCAAGATACATTTAAAGTAAATAGGTTAGGAAAGCATTTGATCTCATCACTAGGTAGGAGGGAATCCCTGTAGATTGTATTTCCTGGTAGAATGAACTGAGGTTCCCCGAAATCTTGACTCGTTCTCCTCTATTCCAGCGCTAACACTGAGCTGCTGTTGGGAGCAAAAAATCAGTGCGATTTACTTAATAACCTCACAGCCATGGCCTCAGTTCAGCAGAGGTCCAGGAACTGATCACAACTGTTCTACGTGCCTTGCTGGCCCCAGGAGGAGGTAAAGGCTCAGCCAACATCACGGGTGGCCCAGAGAGGTGGGAGAAGTTCCATCCCTGGAGACGCTCAAGGCCAGGCTGGACGAGGCTCTGAGCAACCTGATCTAGTGGAAGATGGGAAGGCAGCTCATGCTCATGGGAAGGCAGCTGGACTGGCTGACCTTCAAAGGTCCCTTCCAAACCATTCCATGATTCTAGGATCACTCGTGGGGCCGTGAGCTCCGGCCCACCGGCCCAGGTAGCGCCAGGAGCGCCTGCTCAGCTGTTTGCCTGCCTTGCTCTTTGAACAAAACCTCTGCAAAGACACTTTGGTGGCAGCTCTCAGCCAAGGCTGTTGAAAAGCTTGCAGCTGCTGTGTACTTCCCAGCCCTTCCCCTTGGCCTTCATCGCCATCCCTCTGCCGCAGCACACCGTGCGCTCCCTTCTGCTCATACACGTGTCAAGGAAATATGCTCTACTCCACCACTGAAACAATACAAGAAAGGGGGAAAAGAAAAAAAACCACAACCCAAACCCACAACACCAATAACGTGCAGCAGCGGAGCTGCGGGGAAATGAAATGTGGGGTTGGAAGGAGAAGACAGGGTCATGGAAGGGCTGGGAGCCTCTTAAACTGGCTTTGCTGCGGGATAAGATGCTCATGTAACTACACCCTTATTAGTGTTATTTTTTTAAAGCTGGATCATTTCACAGATCTGCTTTAAAAACATGTCATAAATGAGATCTGCTGCAATGGAGCAGTAATATGTGCCTACAGCTGGAGCCTGACTGGAGCTGGGCTAATTTAGGCCAGCTGAAGACCTGAGCGTGTACTACCCCAAACTTCACTTCGCCAGTCTGAAGGGGGCAAAAGTCCTAATTGCCCACTCGCTCTTCTTCCCTCACATGTAACCCCTGTCTAGAAGATTTATTTTCTGAGTACTAAAGGTTAAAAAAGAATTAAACACCTCCCCAAAAGCTAGCATTTAAATTTAAGGTTTCATTTCAAAACAGCTGGAAAACTTCCAGGTCTTCGATGTTTTGCCCCAAAATAGAAAGTACGTTCTGCAACTGATTTTAGATCTCTTCTGTTTATTTACTAACTCTGCTACTACCACAACCTCCCTCCTAAAAAACGAACCACGAGGTACTCCTCGCCACACGGTGCCTAACAGGGAAGCACCTGTAATTCTCAGCCGTTCTCCGTGCAGGTTGTGATGCTCGGGCAGGGAAATGCCGGTAACTACATAAAGGGATTACCTGGCATTCTTTAACAGGGCAGCAGGAGAGCCCTTCAGCTTTTTAAAAACTTAAATGCTTGAGAAGTGCCAGCAGCCCCGAGGAGAGGAGCAGGTCTGGCATCTCGCAACCCCAGCTTCCCGTCAAAAACCAGGCAGAGAGGCAGCAATAACGGGAGCTCGTGCCGCACAAACACCGCTCAGCGTGAACACCCCAATCACGGCCATGAGACAGGTCCCTTCTTACCCTGTAAGAATAAAAACAACACACACGCCCAGACTATTTTGCAAAAGCCTCCATATTTTCTCTGGGGAAGAGACATAACCTCAGCTCCTGCCTTTGCTACAGCATCCGAAGCGCAGCCTTGGGCAGGTCACTTCATCTCAGAAGCTGTTCTACAGCTGTCTCAGCTGTACAGACAGTTAATACCTCCTTGCACTGAAAAGCATAATTCACTAATGCCTATAAAACAGTTGGTGCTTTCCACATGCAAGTGTTAGGAGGAGGCGGGGTGTTGCTGCTCTTTCAAGGAAATGTTCTGCGGCAATTACATTGTGAGAGAGATCCCAGCTTTGCCAAATGACAATATTAGGAAAGTACGTCAACAAAAGCTGAAAGAGAAAACCTTTTTAATTATAAACTTGGCACTTCAGCAACGATTCATATTCACAAGTCCCTATGTGAGCTAGGTGTGCCCCCACCGATGGGTGCGCACAGCCTGGGCTGCTGGCCGCGAGGAGCTCGGGCTGGGGTTCGTGCAGGGCTGGCAGCCTCCGCAGTTATCCCACGTGAGCCGTACCTCCCGTTTCACGTGAGAAAAATGAGACGGAGAGGGCAGAAGAAGTCCTCTCACTCCCACAGGCTATGGGAGTAAACGAGTGATGGAGTTGGGGTGGGAGTGGGCTCCCCGCAGGATCAACCTGAATATTTATTAACCTTGTTTTTTCCATCCTTCTTCTCCATACCCTGGTAGCTGTTGGACTAATGCTTAACGTGTTTTTAAAGGCATTCTAGCACTTAATAGCTGTCGTGGTATTTCTAAGGGACTGAGAGGGCTTCTGCTGGAAGATTCCCATCGGCTGCAACGGGAAGCAGCGCCGTTCCCGTAGGAAAAGCAGGGATGTCACCGGAGAGGAGAGCTGACGTCCCTGCCACCCGCCCAGGACGCCGGCGGGCAGCGGCACAACCTCCCCTGCCTTCGCCCACCGTGGCGGCACGTTTTACTGCTTTGCAAACATATGTGTTTTTGACACATTCTGCATAAATAATTTATTACGGAGACAGATTAAAGTTACAAGGCATTAAATCTTGCACGTTCAGCTTCACAGAAGTTTTCAGTACGGCCAGGCCTAGGGCTTGTTTTGAGTAGCCCAGAAGGGGAAAAAATCCACAGTGCTCCCATGATATACGTTAAAATAAGCTGCTTTTTATTTCAGTTTGGAAAAAGTTAAGTAAAGCAAACCCTCAGATCTAAGCTACAGGATTGAAGGAACAGGTCGCACGGAAATTCAGCCATATCCACATGAATGACTTAGTTTTGGTTTCTAAACCCATATCTGATTAACCGAAGACTTCCACTTTCATCTAGTGACTACATCAAACATAAACAGACATAAATCACGGAGGAAAGGAACAATAATTACTGCTTCTATCAGTTGAAGCCATCACTTCCATGCCATCTGGCAGAGACCTTTTCGTGACAGCCACCAAACCACTTTTTTTTTCTTTTCCCTGGGATTTCTTTCCCGAGTGCCTTGATGCAGAGAGGCAGAGATTTCAGGTCCAAGTTCAGGCTCACGACACAACCACCTCACCGACGCAAAATGCAAGCACTTGTCACCAAAGCCATCCTTTGGGGAACCTGTTTCAACACTTTGCTTTTGCGCTTAATACGATCCTTTCCAGAACTACTGTTACCTGCGAAAAATCAGAATATGGAGCTATGTTTCTCAGAGATGTTTAAAAAACCCCCAAACCCAAGCGGGGAACCTGCAATACATCAAAATGTCATTAATACAAACGCATGCACTAACACAAATACGTTCTAAGAAACAATTACACTGAGGGGGATGCTGATATTTCGCAATTTACTTTTATGAGCTTCAAAAGGAGACACTTGGGAGCTGGATTTCTACAGGGACCATTTTGCTGAGCCGCACCACACAACCAGAGCAGCAGAGAAGTGACAACGGAGAATCATCATCTTCTGGTGGCCCTTCCTCACTTTATGAAGGCTGAGTTAGAGTCTCAATCCACTTAACAAAAGCATCCAAAAGGCCACCCAAGCAAACCCGAACCAAACCACACAATATTCTTCAATTCTGCGCTCCCGAAGGCTTTTCGCAGTTGTCATTAGATGGCACTTTTGTTTGTTGTCTCAGCAGAGGCACTAAAAACAGCCTCAACTACATGGCAATGGGATTTCAGGCTATTTTCTCCCTTCTAAAAACGGTCCCTGCAAACGTGGGTGAGAGGCGGACGGGACCCCCCTACCTGCTCCCTCCACAAATCCATCTCCTGCGCAACGTGATCAATGCAGCGCTCTTTCATGAACTCCAAATTCACTTATTTTAATAAAACATGCTACTCGAGCCATCTGACATTTATTACGCTTAAGCAACATAAAATGGAAAAGAAACATCTATGACCAGAAACAACCCTTCAACTCGCTTTTATTGCCAAGGTTCTGAAATTCTTTTTTTTTCTTTCTTTTTTTTTTTTTTTTTGCTAATAACAGTCCCTCCCCGCTTCACCTTCCCTGCTGCAATATTGCAGGAAATTCCCCTGAAAGAAACTCTAATGTGGATCGCAGCTGTGCAGTTTAAAGCCGAATGAGCCTTTAATTTCAGGGCTTCAGGCTCATCCTAAACGTCCCGGTGCCCCGCTGCAAACCCTTCCCTGCTCTTCGTTACCGCATCCCGCTCCGGAAAATCCCGTAGCACCGAGGTGACAGGATGTCAAACCTCGCCGGTCGGGGCAATCTCGCTTCAAACCCGGGAGCCCGGCGGGCGCGGGAGCTGTGTCTTTAAGATCCCAACCAAGCCTTTGCCTGTGCCCATATATCACTGCTCCATGCTGCGGTGGCTTTTCTGCCTGCTGCTCAAATTTGTCCAATTAGACACGGCCCCACGGGGTGGAATTCAGTGTGAAATGCGTCTACTCATGTCTGCAAATTAAGCAACGGTGGCCATGCTGCTTTAAGGCCTGGAAGTGACAGGCAGAGAGAAACGCCTGCCCAGGATACAAAAGCAGGAGGGTTGGCTGTGCAAAAGCCCGGATCAGCCTGTTAAGGGATTGCCAGACTCAGCTAGGTAAAGTGTGTGAGCTGCCGCCGCACTTCGCACCTCAAGCTGTGCCGTCTCACACCACTGACCCCTCCATGGCGACATAAGTCTCAAGAAGAAGCCAGGATTATCTGTCTAAGAGTCTTACGTGTGTCATGTAAGGTCAGGTGCCAACTGCAATGTAAATTAGTAGTTAAGAGTATTGGTAGCTAGACAGATGCTGGGAGCCTCAATTAGAAAGAAAAGTCAGATTATAAGTAATTAAGAGATACAAAAAATGCTTCGGGGGCTAAATACCTAAACTGCCTCCAGTGTAGTTATTATTTTCTTTTTTTTAATAAAGCACGCATTCCTGAGCTCTCCCAGATTCTGCCCGAAACATCTCTGCAGACTCCAAAGCTGGTCTCCATGCAGATAAAAATCCCTGGCATGCTGGTGTCAAAAGTACCAGACGGGGAATTAGGGAAGCAAGGTGCCTTCATCGGGCAGAGGACGACGCAAGTCGAAATCTGCTTCACAGCTGCTAGAAAAAGGTGAGCTTTCCCATCTCTTGCCACAAACAGGTCCAAAGGCTTTTTGAAGATGTACATAACTTAATAATTTCTGGTTTAAATATTATTAAAGAGTGGCGGCTACGTCTCTTCTGAGAAGCGCTCCCACTGCTGCTGTACCTCCACAATACGGTGACACACACGGCTAACAACAAGCGCACGCACTCAGGAGCTGCTGACGACCTGGCGACCCAAATCTATTTTATACCTATGAAGACCTACAGTATCTGCAGCACAGGAAGGAAATAAAACCATGAGAGGGGCAAACCAGGACAGAAAGTCTAAAGGCTACAGCCCGGGGGCCCAGGTCAGTTTGCAGACGAGCTAGAAGGGTCTCACAGAATCCCACCTCCCTTCCAGCTCACATGTCTGCGTGTGCGAGTGCCCGGCTCAGGTACGCGGTACTTTATTAATGGTCAGTTCTCAGCACCTTTTTCTTGAAAGATTTACCGCCGGGCATTGGGCTGGTTGAGAAGAGCACTTTAAAGATATGCTTGATTTAGAGCCCCTGAGATTTAAGAACCGTGCTTAAATGCTTTCCTTAGCGTGGAAGAAGTTAAGCATACGCTTAAGAATATTATCGCGGGGAGGCCGGGGCGATTACCCCGGTGAGGTGGCAACTGCGGGGACCGCTGGCCCCGGCGTGTTTGTGGGGCTGGGCTCTTACATTTCAGAAAGCGTTAAAACACATGGAAAACCACACACTCAGGTTCTTTATCAAGGTCCTCCGGCTTTGAAGAAGCCACTCACTATTTCTAAGTGTTTTCCTTTTTTTTCTTTCTGAGGCCAAAAGACTGTAATGGCTCCTGAGAGCTCCGTGAGACTGCAGCAGCACCTGCAAAGGACCAAGGAACACTTATGTCAACAGCGAGCTCAATGCTAAGGCAAGCACTTCAAAATCCTGAGAAAATTCTTCCAAAATAGTTTCGTTTCTCAGTTTGATGTGTTTTCAAAATACCCCGTTGGGGGGGGATGCTTCCTGTTATTTCACAAATCGTTCTGTATTTTCATGACCATAAATCACGGGAGGAATTGACGGTCTCCTGACACTGACGAAATGGCAGCTGATCCCTGAAATTATATCACCATTATTTGTACACCACCTAAAGTTCCCAAACGCTGGTAGGCCCTGGGCAGCTATTTAAAAATCCTCTGGCCACAGCCCTTGCTCACATTTGATTGCATAGCAAATGGCTATGAGCAAACCAGCTCTAGAAGAACTGCAAGCATTATTGCTGCCACGCATATATAAACATCTGAATGGAATAGAAACGAATCACGTCAAAATGTACAGGGTCAATATCAAAGGATAAGGAGACATTTTTTCTTCCAGAAAAAGCATCTTTATGGTAAAGTATTGCAACGCTACGGTAGGACCTCCCGACCGAAAGCAAAGACCCTGAACTGTTCAGCTATGTTGAAGGATGCCTAAGACAGAAGCGTCTGTCACCAACATGAACCCAACCGTCTCTGGATTTCCCCCTCTTTTTTGTTATTTACTTTGGGGACAGGAATTTTCTCTCCCTGAATTAAAGCTCTGGAAAGTTTTGCCGTCAGCAGAGTCCCTCTGCCCAGCCTTGCCAAGGGTGCAGCAGAGAGGAGACGCGTAGGAAAAGCCGTCTGGGAGCAGGCAGGGAGGAGGAGCCGCTGGCGCGGCCGCCCAGCGCCCCGGCTGCAGGAACAAGAAGCTCTTGGTTATCGGCAGCGAGAGAGCTAATTGAAGACCCCGTCCTCTGCTCACAAGTTTTGCCATAGGACACGGAGCACAACACACTTCTTTGTAATTTCGATCACAAGTTACAGAGACGTTATCCTATGACGATGAAGCTTGTCTTATGCAACAAGTAAGAGCTGCACACGGGCGAGGGAAAGACTGGGACGTATTGTTAACACGAACCTTTGGAAGGGTTGCTGCATATTTTTGTCACCCTTTTGTCCTTTCCAGAGCTGTGTGGACAGTTATGGCAGGGCTGACAATGTTATCTTATGTACTAAATCCGCCTAGATCCGTAGATGATGTCTTAGGGGGTGAAAAAGATTAATAAGGAATCACTCCAATGGCTTTAGGACAGCTAAGAATCTTAACCCATTTAACCTCCCCTAAAACACACAATCAGATCAGAGCAAGTTGTAGGAAACTCATTTCAAAGACTCCAGGCGACACTTTTTAGGTCAGATTTACAAAGCTCATTAGAATGAAGGTCTGTTACTTTAGATTTTAATACTAAGACATACTAAGAAACCCTCTTGCCCCATTTAGGAAACATACAAAGCAAAGAATGCAAATTTTAAAAAGAAACTTAATCTTAATGCATGTGTTCTGCCACCAAATCTGAGTAAAACCTTCCTAGCTTATGTTCTTACAGAAAACAGGAGAAAACACATCAAAAAGGGACAACAAATGCCTATTTATTTACATCTTTTTATCCTTTGAAGTAGCATGTGGGATGTACAGAGAATACAACTCTTTGCAAATTATATTGGCTCTGGCAGAAACAATACCGTTTAGGCAGAGAAGTTACTGATTTCTCTCCTCCCTGTCACCTTCCTAAAAAATCCATTTTTCCCAAAGGTGTGAGAGTGTTGAAGAGCTGGAGCTGCAACAGATGTTCATGTGCTCACGGCCACCGACCGGGATCTACTTGCGTCTCAGGTCCTGACGCAGCTACGAAGGGGAAGGAGGGACAGTGGTTGAGGGTCCTGCTCTCAGTTTTGGGCAGGAAGAGCACGAAACCCAAAGGCTGCGTTTAGCTGATCTTCTTTGTGGTAAGACAGTGCCTCTTAAGTAGAAGAATTAAGGCAGAAAAATGGAAAAAATAAGAGACAAGTATGTCGTTTCACAGCCTAAGATGACTGTACGTATGCAGTCAGAATTTGGTCAAAGGGAAATGGTATTCTGAATTTGAAATAAAAAGGAAGAGATTACTTTAAGTAATATTGGAATGACAAGCCATCAAGATTTTGCGGTTAATTAGGAGGAAAAAGTCCTATGTCGAATGAGGTAGATGGCTTGGCAAACTTTAATTTTAATCTTGTGCTATCTCCTAATAACAAAAGGCCTCTATGATAGATCAAACAAATTTATAAACGTATGATCAATACATTTGACATGTTATTTAATTACGATTCTTCGTGACAGAGACAATATGAAAAACTAGTGTCAACATTCTGACAGTGGAATAAATAAATAGATGTAATTATTTCTTATACTGATCCCAGATGAATTGTAATGTATCAGGCCAGACTGCAGACCAGAGTTCTAAGGTTTCCTTAATATGATAGAGTTTGATGTAAGGGGTGTCATGTATCCAATATTTTGCTGTTTTATTAGAATAAAAAGCTCTCCAGGGATTTCAAGTTCAAATGGTCACAAGTCTCCCCCTCCATTGCTGTTGTGCTTAATGCAAGGATAAGCACTGAAATATGTTTAGAAAAATGCTAGGACAGCTGGAAAAAGCAAAACATTAGCCTGCATGCATCTGAAAAAAACCCCAAACCCTGAACTCTGCGGTTCTTCGAATTTTACTCCATGACGTGATTTTTTGGGTAATTTTTCCGGACCTAAGCCCACGCCAGCCTTGGAAGGAGAGGTTTGGTGACACGAGGTGCCCGATGTGTAAAGACACAGTCCTCGGGGCTAGGCTCAGCCCAGAGTTTATTGCCGGATAAACCCACTCCCCGCGGCAGAGCCGAGCGTCGACATTCCTTCTCGAGGAGAGAAACCAGTTGCGGCGGCGGGTCGGGCCGACGGCGGCCAGCACACTTGTGGCCATTATCACACAGACAGGAAAGAATGCGCTATCTGTTCCTCCGGCCAAGAGAAATGATAGTTAACATTTAACATGAGGGAACCGACTTCAAAGGAGAAGCCAGCTGGATTTGAATAATGGGAGATGAAAACGCTAACACCAGCACAAACTCGCAGGTGGTCACATTTGGCTGAAAAGCACACATCTGCAGGAGAGGAGTCTGCTGCAAAGCGATGCCGGAGACCACGCCGCTGCTCGCTGGGGAGCAGGGTTGGGCTCGAGCATCCCTGCACGCCCCGACGGCGCTCGTTCCGCTGCCATGAGGGTCAGGGCGTGTGACACGGCCGGAAAAGCTCGACCTGCCAGAACACAGTGCTCTACGGTTGGGCACTGATGGTAACGTGAGAAAGAATAATGAGAAAGAAGAAAACAGCCGCGCGCCCCACGAAGGTAGTGCTCCAAGGGTTTTCACGCATCGCTCTTTACAATAAGCGGGCTGGCAAATGAAACGAGAAGAAGTCAGCAGACCTACAGCTAAAGCTGCAGAACCACGTCTTTCTGGCAGACTAGATCTCAAATAAACCACCGTGCCTTGCACAGCTTCAGTACGAGGCTTGGAAGCAGAGCCCGTGGCTTTCTCGCTCGGTCGGAGGGGTCCGATCCAGCCAGCTTTATTTCTGACGCTGCCCAGGAGAGCCTGTTGATAGAAAAACGCTGACTTCACATCTCTTACACAGGAGATCAGCTGCATTTTAGTGAAATACTTGTGTTCCCATAAATCACATCAATTAAATCTGCTCAATTTAACACAGGTATAATGATTATACTGATCATTACTACGAGAAGGCACTAGAAGCAATAAGGGTATGCAGAAATCCTCTACGCAAGTGATTTTTGCTAGATTTTTTGTTATTTTTAAAGGCAGCTGAATACTTTCTGACATCTCAGTCGACACCAACCTTACCGGAGAATTTTTAAAGAAATAGCACCTATAAGATTGGGACAAAAGTAACTCTTCACTGCCTGTATACAGTATAAAACTCAATCCGGAGATTTTAGCCATTTTTTTTTCCTTCTTTCTGACTTCAGCCTCAATACCTGAGACAAATGGCAAATAAAGGGTGGCAACAGTCCCTAAGGGAATAGACTCCAGCTCTATTAAAGCCAAATGGAAGTGATTTCTAAGGGCACTGCACAGGGAATGCTTTTTCTATGGTGGACATACATTTAAGGGCAGTTTGCAAGAGGACAGAGCCGTTCAAAGGTCCAAGACCTTGCAGCAGTTGTTTTCAGGATGTGATATGCCGCTTATTACAGTACAAAATGCCAGAAATAAAATGAGTCGTAGTTCCGTCCTTCCTCGGGGTCTGAAATAACCGCCTCCAGCAGGAGTAACTCTTCCATAGGGTTTCTACAAGAAATAACTATCCAATTTATTATTTTGTTTCTGAACATTTTTTGCAATTGCATGGCCACTGCTTATTTTACTTTTTAAAAATTCCTTTCTAAGGCAGCAAACACATCAACCTTAGTCACTATTGGAAGCCAGGTAAATCTGAAAAATGAGTTTAAAGAAGCCTCTGATATTAAGAATCTGCAAATTCAGTCCTGAAGTTTACCTGCAGATGAAGCAAAGGACTGGGCAAGTCTCCTGTCTCCAGCCTCAGCTCCCTGCAAAGCAAACTGGAGGCAGATAAATCCTGAGACCTGCCCAGCTTTCCCTATGGATGGAGCAGGGCCAGACATATCGGTGGTGTAAGGGAACGAAAGCCACTTACTGTTGTGTAGCAGGAATTTACAAAGGAATACGGATAAGGACTAACGTGTACTATTAGTGTTGCTGTAAATAATTTTTACACAACCTCATGTGAAGCACCAGGGTCAGATTTGCAAGATTCGCTGCCGCGCCTGTTTTTTAAGTATAAAACAGCGTACCCTTAGTTGTTACACAGATGATGCTAGTTTTAACAAATGGAGCTGGATTAATTTAAAGTATTTAAAGTGATCAGCAGTCCTTAGGTTTAAGAACATATGTCATTTTCCTCTAAGTTTCTGTTTTGATGAAGATACACCGCCAACCTGGGCTCTTCTGCAGCTCGGCGTGCAAAGAGGATACCTGAACCCTCGGCTACCTGCCCCGGCACCTGAAAGCGGCTGCACCAGCAGCAGCGGCAAGATTAACGCACAAGCAACCTTCAGAGAGATGGATTGAGGAGGTCAGGGAGATCCAACCGGCCGCGACACGTGTCATCTATCACTGTCTGCTCTGCCCGCCCCGGCTCCCCGCACCCCCGCCAGGAAAATGGCAGAGCGCGTCCAAGTGAGCCCACTTAAAGGCCTAATGGGTAAATGCATAAAACTATTAAATGCATAAGAATCCTCTTCGCCAAATGGCAAAATATAATGAAAGTTTAAACTGTTAATTGAATAAACCTCTTAAGGGCAGAGTGCATCAACACAGGATGTTTAACCGTTGGCCAGTTAGGTGCTACCTCGCTTCTACGCCGGCGCGTGCGACACGGACCTTCGCGGGAAGCATGCCCGGGATGGCTCACCTTCAGCAACACTCGGGCTGGCTGCTGCCAGCCATGTTCCTCCCGTTTCCTTTTAAATGCAGAAAGGCCTAAAAGTGTTTGTAACATCTAGCTAAAGGCAACGACCTCCCAAGGTGCTGCTCCTCCAGGTACAGCTGGAAAACCACCCTCCTGCAGCCTGAATTCAAGCCAACCAGAAATTCAGAAATTCTCGGTATGGTTTTGTGAGAACGGGTTGTTCTTGACGGCTTTGCTGACGCCGATGCTCGCGACCAGAGCCGTCCACAGCTCCTGACCCGCATGGGCTGCAACACCCAAGGATCCGACCCGTGACGTGCCAGCAAACCTGCTGCAGGAGGCTGGGAACAAACCGCAAAATTATCCCGCAAACACCGCGTTTCGGCTTCCCGGGCCCCGTGGTATAGACTATTTTGGACTCAAACTCTAGTCTTTGTCATCGATATTTCAAAGGGGTAAAACCTGCACTGCAGTAGCGATAATGGATGTTTCGTAGCGATTTCTTCAGTAATAACTGGCTTCTCCAGAGATAAGCGCTGCCTTTGGCCTCATGGTTTATCCTCACAGGAACAAGATTACTGCCTCATAAAACAATTGCAAAGCTACAGTACTATTATCCTTTAAATAGTAAAAGACGAAAAAAAATGATTTATGAAAAATACCGTGATCCTTCATAAATAGAGCCTGACTGACAGCAATTTCAGAGACAGTAACTAATCTAACGTTGCATTATAACAGCACAAAGAAGTAGATTTGGCCACTGAACCAAAGTCATTAAAGATTAGACCAGCTGGTTTAACAGTTAGGAAATGCTTTTGCCTATCTGAGCACAGGATACAATGAAAGTTGGTTTATGATTTAATGTCTCCGTTGTAAACAATACGACTTTTTGGATAAATCAATGGCTGACATTGACGGGAGAGAAAACTTACTGAGCTGAGAGTAGCTTTAAACCCAGCTTTCCAAAGCTAAGCTAACGAAAACAGACTCCACCCCAAAATAAACCTGCATTAACACATACGAAAATAAATGCTATGCAATGATAGCCCATAATGTTACTTTTTAATTAGTACAAAGGCTGTATTTATTTATATCAAAGAAAAATGCACATATCCATCCTTTATATTTAAAATGAAAAAGAAAAAACCCAAAACAATAAAAAGAGGTATGGAGGGTGAAAGAAAAAGGATAGTAAAAAAAATATAAGAAGAAAAAAAAGATAATAACAATAATAAAAAAAGATAAAAACGATGAATTGGGAATCGTTAAGCAAGAAAGGTTGTAGTTGCAGGTCTCTCAGCATTAGGTGCTAAAATACAGCCACAAATTCTTAGGCAGAGAGTGCCTTAAAGTCAGGCCGGAGAGGTTAACTGCTGGCTTTATTGGCGTCTGATCTTTGCAAGGCTCCTTCCCGTTGCCTTTATTGTGGGGTCGCCACCGGGTTGCTTTCGAGTGAAAACATTTTGACCGTGTCATCAAATCTTTTGCAGAGCATCCAAGCTCTTCTGCTGCTGACAAAGAGGTGAAACGAAAGGGCGGGTTTCGCGGTGTCGGAACGAATCGAAAGCAGCCAGCCAGCAGACATCTTGCTGGTTTTCAAGGGACTGCCGACATCAAAATCTCTGCGTCCCCAGAAACAAAGAGTAACCACAAGGAATCTGACGCCAGCCGGTGAGAAGGCTTTGCTTCCCATTCAGCGCTTCGGCTGCCAGACGTCAATGGGGTCTGAACGTATGCGGCAGGGCAAGAAATTTCTTTACACAGCTTTTTTATTAAGTATTAGCTGTGGGCTACCTCGTGATATAAAATATCAAAATGCATTAAAAAGAAAGCAGGTAATTCTAACTGGCAGTGCCTAATTGTCAGACTTTCTGCTGAGGTACATCTTTTTAATTTGATGACTCTATGAAGCGCCGTTCTCCCTCCTGTTCTGCTGTCTTCCAAAACCTCCTCGGTCAAATCAAGAGTTTCTTTTTCCAGGGGTAGCACCAGGCCAAATACAGCTGCTCTCCAAGGGGACAGGCCATGGCCATGCCGTGAGCGCCGAGCTGGCGGGGGAGAGGGCAGAGCTACAGCTTTGGTTTCTCTCACCTTTAACCTGTCTGTGGGATGAACAGCCAGGATTCTGGTATTTTTCTGCATTATTACTTACAGAAATCACTCAATAAATCATTGGCATTTAACCCTACTACACACACCCCCACACTACATACACCAAATAAATACCAAACCCAAAGATAATTGTTTCTATAGCTGCATCTATATATTGCACAAAGCAAAGCAGCCTTGAAGGAAATGCACCAGCAGCAGGGTCCCCTTCCAAGCCACAGAAAGCTTTTGCCCTTGGAGAGCTAAACGCTGTTTCAAGTATATTCAAATATTGTACATAAAATAATTCTTTGCATGGTGGCCAGCAGCATCACCAAAACAAGACCTCCTACGTGTGCAGAGTAATCACAGACAGCAGAAAAAATCCTTACGCGTAAGGAAGTTTCAGACGTTGCAAGCTCAGTCGCTTGTACTGATAAATATTCTTGCATCAGATGCACAGTAAGAGGTGCTCTCTACTTCACAAAAATTGCAAAAAAGGATGGGAAACTACTTCAGTGTCCAAAAAATAGAGCCTCTGGGATGGAAGGTCACTAAATAAAACCAATTGCTTTGTGGCACTTAAGTCTCCAAAGGGGAATCCAGGAAAACAGGGCTGGATCAGGATCAAGATGCCCTACCGCCATGAGTACACTGGGGTATTGTTAAGGGGACATAAGGAACTCAAACATAAATAGTGAGTGGGATTTTCCTTGCATTGGCTACAATACATATGTTTGTCCAAGAAAAAAATAGCTGGAGCAAGAAGACATGCACGTCTGGTGTTGAAGAAAAGCCTGTCTGTGTCAGACACAGTGGAGAAATTGTTCAAGAATAGTTAGTTCATCTTTAAAGGAAGATCACCCTAACAATGGTGCCGAGGTCCGTGTCAGCTTGGATTTCTGGCTGTGTTAAGTGCCAGCAGCACCAGTCAAATCCGTCTGGGTACGGGCTTTAAACACGGGGATCTGACATTTCGCTGCGCCTTCACGAAATGGTCAGCTTCTTTTTTTGTCACCAGCGGTGCCACAGATCCTCCTACTTCCCTTGGCACTGGTGGTCTACCACGGACACAAGAGAAGTGACCACAGCACACGTCAACGCCAGGTGAGAAAACAGAGGTTCAATCCCAGTTAATCAAGAGTTCAGCATTCGGCACAATTAGGGGTAAATGTTCACAATACGATTCTGGGTCATAATGACACCAGCTAGGATTACGAGAGTTAAAATGTTTCCTATCTTCATCTTTTTTTGCATACGTGCCTACACCCCCCTCTCCCCGTGTGAGTCTCTCCTGCTATTTACAGGCAAATAACGTCTCCTCACGGCAGCGCTGCCCCTAAACCAGCGTCTTGCTCAGCCTCCTCACCATGTGTGTGCGTCTCCAACATCTTTTGCAAGGAAAGGTAAAAACTCCTTCCAAAAGACTTTAAGTTTAGGTACGGATCTTATAAACCCAGAGAGGCTTGTAATTCCTTACCAACATTCTTCACCTCTTTATCTGCAGTTCCCGCTTTTCTTAATTCTAAATTTCTTAATTTTAACTGATCATAATCTGGAGCGCTTCGAAAGTGTTGCACATTCTGACACGACTACACGCAACATGTTCCAATGAACTACATGAGCTGATTCATATCCTTTCCCCTCTGACACCAGAGGTTTATGTAATTTAGGCATAATAGAGCCGCTAAAATTAATGGTTGAAGGGCAAGTCATTTTCTTTGTCACATTATATATAACG
>NW_009703246.1:15933-33919 GCF_000703405.1 Apaloderma vittatum | reverse complement strand
AAGAGTAGCCCCATTATTTGTGATTCTTTATTCATAGTTAAATTACAATTAAAAGTAAGACTGTAATTACCTTTCTTGTAAACTTTGGCCTGAACTGCTGAGCACAGCAAAACAGAAGGAGGCTTGGTTAACCTCAGTGGAAAAAAAAAAAAAGAAAAAGATTTTCTCCTAAATAGCTAGAGCACGGGCATTCAGGAGGAACGTTTCTGGGAAGGTGAGACAAAAGCAAACTGCACCAGTATCAGAGCGCCTGTTCCCAGGGTGATCACTTCTAAACCAGCAAAGCTTCAGGTGGGAACAGGGGGAAAAGACGTCGGTAGTTGGGCGCTTCCAAGACCTGCAGCTCTCAGCCCAGAGAACTCCATACGAAACCTCCCCCGTTTCTACGCCTCACTTCTTATTTATTTTAACAGTTTGCAGCTATTGTTTGCACGGGGAAACCAGCGGCTCCTCGCTGCAGGGATCTCCGAGGGTTTAACTGTCTCCCTCTTGCCATGGCGAACGCCCACTGACTCCTGTCCCCACGACTCCTGTCCCGACTCCTGTCCCCACCGAGTCCTGTCCCCACAACTCCTGTCCTGACTCCTGTCCCGACTCCTGTCCCCACCGACTCCGGTCCTGACTCCTGTGCCCATGACTCCTGTCCTCACCAAGTCCTGTCCCGACTCTTGTCCCCACACCTGTCCTCATGACTCCTGTCCTGACTCCTGTCCCCGCTTGGCGTCTGCCGGTGGGAATGCAGGGCCCGGGGCTGCGTTCGGTCCCCAGTCCCTGTTCCAAACATGGTCCTTCACTTCTCTCTCTGAGCACGGCAAAGGCATCTCAAGGCATTTCTAACTTCAGCGGAAGGACTGTCTCACGCACACGCAGGAGCATCGAAAGAAAAGAGAAGCTTGGCAGCAAAAAAAGCAGCTTTGACGCCAGGTTGTCATGTCCCTGAGCAGGCCCGGCTGCTTTTGAAGCCAGAGATCTGGCTTGCCAGGGAAGAACAATCTCAAGGAAAGGGAGGTGATATTTTAGTTTCAGGCCCGGCCCTGACTGAAGGCACGAGCCAGGAGCCGCACTCGGAGCTCAATGGCCTCCATTAACTCTCCTTCCCGCCACGACAAACGCGCCATTGTCGCCCTCGCCTGAAGTCGAACGGACGGAAGGAGGGAAAGGAAGGACGGAGCTCTCGAAGACAAAGTTGTTCTTTGGAGAGCAATTAAAGATATTTAGAGACTTGAACTGACAGTCGTAAGAGGAACTTTTGATTTCGCAGCGTGTAGATGCTTCCTGACCTCTGGTTCAACGCTGTGGGTTGTGGGGGACACAGCAAGCCTGGGGACAGGCTCCCACACAGGCACCATTCGCTTTTATAATTACCGAGAGAATATCTAAAATATAAGTACATTAAAAATTCCATTTCTCCAGAATCAATTAATTTTCTGAACATTCCGTTTCTCCACAATTGCTCTTCTTCTTTTTTTTTCTTTTTAAGATCTTTACAAGCGTTTGTATATAGATTTAGTAATAAGTAGGAGGAAAGAAACATAAAATAACCCAAATCCCTGCCCAACAAATGCTGCTAGTACATAAACTTTATAAATACAATGTTGGCAGATTCCGATATATAAAAAGGTAGCTAAAAAAAAGTAAGAGCCATAAATAATGCCAAGTAATAAAGGAGGTGAATGTTTTTGTTATTAGATTCTTTCATTGTATAAATCTGTTTAATAAGCTGGCTAGGAATCATTGATAGAAAACAGACTGCTTGTGGTGTTACAGATCAACCTGTTCTAAATGTTCTTTCCTAAACTCTATGCCAAGCAATACTTTTTACAAATACAATTTAAAAATTGAATGTTCTTTCATCATCCAAAGGGAGCAAATAGCACTAAAAGTCAAAATGCACCTTTTGAAGAACACGTGACATGTGTCTGTATCAGCAAAGCAGAAAATCTTTGTTTTTTAAACGTTTAAGAGGGTTTGCTGTGTGTTCAGAGTAATTAATACCATACATCTGATTCGTCAAATGTGATCAGTGTATGTGTAAAACTCTTGATTTAAAAGTCCTATTTCCCAACATATGTGTATTTTTGGAAAGCCCTATCATATATTTTTCTTCAGAAGTTCATGTAAAAAGTATGCACAACATTTCACTATAATGAAAACTAAATGTTGTGAAATGTTACTGAGGTCAGTGATGGGTTTGTGACGTTAATCTTTGTACACTATTGTTTCTCATTACTGTGCGGTATTTTTGGTTTTCATTATTCTCAGAGGAAAGGATAGAAAAAAATGAGATGATATAATCCAAATAAGGAAAAAGGAATAAACACTAAAATGCAGAAAATTAAGATAATAATAATAAAAAAGAGCCCATTAGGGCATTATTGGTTAATAAACTAAACTTAGTCCCTCCCCCCATTACAACATTAAAAATAGGGGGGTTTTTTGGTAGTATTATCAAATAGATATCCTTATTTCTGTTTTACATTTTTTATTTCATAAAATAAAACAAGTGGTTTAAGTGTGCAGCTCTCAATATCCTCAACATC
The DNA here is from genome assembly GCF_000703405.1 of Apaloderma vittatum. NCBI lineage: Eukaryota > Metazoa > Chordata > Aves > Trogoniformes > Trogonidae > Apaloderma > Apaloderma vittatum. Next base: position 31,379 of record NW_009703246.1, on the reverse strand, counting down.
ATTTTAAGCTCTGACCCCCACTTCGATCTCAGGGAGCACGACCCAAACACCTCCGGTCCCAGCGCATTAAGGGCTGTTCAACCTTGGGAACTCCACCAAGTCATGCTCAGGCAGGCGCTCGGGTCTCCAGGAACGGAGACTCCCTCCTCAGAGCACATCAGAAATAGAAATTCAGACACGACGTGACCATTATTTTAATTTACGATGAGTATATCTGCATCTAGTGGTAAAACTCAGCTGAACGGAGAGCAAGGGGGCTGGTGCAGCCCACCCACAGAAATTACTGATGATGCCTGGGCCATGATGTCCCATTCCCCTCCCAGAGTAGCCCCCAGCACCTCCCCATCTGGTTCCTTCCTTGGTCCCAACGCCAGAGCCACTGGGACAGGCAGCAAAGCACATCCACGGGCAAGAGCCCTCACCTGGAGTCCAGATTAGAGAGATCTTGAACTGGTTTCAGCACTGTCCAGGGGCCAAGAGCGAAACAGACTTTAAAAACTGCAATCGCCCCTTTTTCAATTAACAGCCTGATCTCAAATTAGATGGAGATTTATCAGAGGGAGTCCTCGGAGAAAGTGAAGCGGACAAAAAGGGCAGAAGTTCGGCAAACGCTGAGAATCAAACCTCTCTCTCGCCCATCAAACTAATGAGGTGTGCCCCGAGTGCTTGGGGGCTCACGGGAATAGGATACAGAGACCTCCAGCTTTAAATCACGAGTTTAAATCCAGCCCAGTTTGTCATGATTGAAAGTCGTTACCATCTGTGACTACCACAAGGAACTGGTTGGTGGTCTCGCCCTTGCTCCCACGGGACCGTACAGACACAGCAGTCCTGCCGCCCGGGCTCCCGGCATCCACCCTGCTGCACCAACACGGATCAACGAGGTGGATCAAGGGCTGATCCTGCACCTCCAGGAAGGGAGAACAGCTTGTTTTACCCTCAGCGGAGACAGAGGGACTTGATGGTGCTCCAGCTGCCGCTTGCACCACTCTCGTTTAACCATTTTTATCATACAGACAAGCACTGGTTATAATACTTGAAGGAATGCAAAGATTTCCTCAAGTGTTGTGCACAAACATCATCATTATATAATCCTCAGAGCTTCAAAGCCAATCTCAACAACTAATCCCACAGATAAACAAAGCTAAATCTCCATTTGCCTGCAAAAATAATGACCAAACATTAGGGCTATCGGTGTACTGAAGGTCTCCAATCTTCTGAGGGAAGATCTCCACTTTCACCCAAATTGTACTGTGAAACCCTAATCTACTGTAAATTACAAAATCTAATTAAAATGAGGAAAACTGGGGTAGGTAAACCCCTTCAGAGCAACCCTGCTAAGATTTATGGCTGTGCTAGTCTTCATTTCAAAGAACTGTTTGCAATCCTTGTACTTCCTAGCCTGGCACTTAAGCCATCTGCCCGGTCTAAGTGCTACTTCATGTTGTATAGAATAGATTTATAGCTCAAATCCCTACTTAGGGTATAACATTATTTGTAAAGTTGCCTATGACAAGCTCAGGCTCTCTCTAAAATAACAGCATTAAACATCGTTCAGTCCCAAGAGACACTGAGATGGGTTTCAAGTCTGTTGCAAAGAACTCCTCCACACAGACACCAACCTATACATTTGCCGCGATTTTAAAGGTATTAAGAAGAAGAAGAACCACACTCGTGTGACACAACATGGTCACAGATAACACACATCCTTGTGGGAAAACGAATTAATCTGCGTAGGTGTTGCTCCAGCTACTGATGATCACATCTCAAATCAAATGCTAGAGCAGCAAGACAAAGAGAAGAAATCAGGTAGTTGCCAGAGGTCTACTGAATAATTAAAGAAAGTAACACACTGCAAAATAAACAAAGTTTTCATTTCTCTCTAGATACTTGCAGTGCAAGTATGTTTAAATCCAGGCCCAAAGCATACGAGCAATTTCGTGCATCCCCTTAGGACTTCTTGTGTGGATTATGCTCCTCAGCGGAGACACTACAACTGAACTTGCTGTATTTCTTTCAAGATTTTCCAGCTCATGAGACTAAGAGCCTCTCTGAAATATAACCAGGACACAGCACTAACCAAAAAGCATTATGGCATGAGTCCCTCAGCACGAGGTCAATTCTTCACCTGCATTACTCTTATCAATTTTGTTTTATCTTCAGATTATTATTATTATTTTTTTAATTAGCATCTAATTCCAATGGCAGCAATAAATACCAATCCTGTTGGGGCCACAAAAAATCATGAGCCACAGCAACTATGAAACACCCGCATTTCATCCACCACAACAGCAAAGTTCATAAAACACCGGTAAAAAAACACGGATTCTTTGATCCCCACCATCAACCCAGTGCAAGCTTGGTGGGTTTCTTGAAGGTACCCGCCTTTTGAGGAAGATTCCTGGAAACCAGCAGTCTCCACTGCACTTCCCTCGGTGGTTGCTAATGAAATCTCTGACTAAAGCAGCTCTCGGAGGGGCTGTGGAAACCCAGTGCCAGTAGCAGTTAAGTTCCTTCTTGTAGCGACAAGCACTTGGGGCGTAAGCAAACACTGGGAGCTGATGACGTGTCAGATATACGAGTGTTTTCTTTATCAGCAAATGTTTGCTGACTGGGACTCCCCCGAGTTGAGGTTTCCTCTTTTTTCTCCTTCAGATTTATTGATCTGAGCTGATAGCGGGAACTCAACTTTTTTTCGTCACCAACTAGTAAAATCAAAGAGGCAAATTCAGTGAACACATATGAAAACTAGGGTTGGTGGAACAACGTTTGCCTTAAGAGTATGAGGGTGGGAAATGTCAGAGTGTTCAGGAAATTACATGTCAAAACTAGTAAAAACTGTTGAAGCGGACATTAACGGATGCTTAAATCACCCTGAAATTCTTCAGAAATACAAATCTGGGTTACGATGGAAAAGTAAACACAGTTGATGAATAAAGCAGTAAGGAAACTACTCTTGCCTTCTTATTATCAAACAAAGCCTAAACATTCACTAAAATTAGATTCCCAATTACTCTAAACCCAAGGAAATAATGGAATAAAGAGCCTCTATTTTCCCTTGAAATGGTACTAAATGGATATCTAGGATTTTTTGTGTAGTCTAATTATTCTTTTTTTTCTTCCCCCCCAAAAAACCCTACAAACAAAACATGCTTTTACTGAATCCAACAGCAAAATATCACAGCACTGAACTTCTTTTGGGACCACAGAAGGCCCCTGTTCCATCTCCGTTACACATTATATCCATACTGGAACTAGAGGCTCAGGCCAAAATAGCCAACAGTCACTCCTGCCCAGCCTGCAAGTAGATTGTTAAAAGTTGTATCTTTAAACTGTGCTTTAATCTGATTATGATTGATTGAACTTCAGGAGAAAGAAGAACTACTTGTAGGATCGGTGATGGCAGGATCGAGGCTGAGTGGTGGAGTCACGGACACCGACAGTGTCTCAGTCACAGGGAATGAGCTGATAGATGTCGATTTATATGGATATTGTCATCTGAAGATGTAATTTGTAGATCTGGCAATTAGGAGTTTGGAGATCAAACGGAAGGAGTTTTGTTGCGGATTCACGCTCAAGGATCTGTTCTCCCTTTGCAGGAACCGATAGCTTGATGCAATGCTCAGCAGACCAGGGAGCTCTATAGAATACAGAGCTTTACCGATCTCTTACAGAAACAGCACGGTAGAAGGGAAGCACAAAGTAAATCCTTATTTGCTAATCTGGTAAATGTTAGAAAGAAGTAAAAAACCCAACAACTCTGATATTTGTCTGGTTTATCTCACTTCAAGGATCATGGAGCAAGGGAAGGGATTTTGGAGATGGAGGGAGAAGCTATTTTTAAAAGCAGTCACAGGACTGTGAAATAAGAGGCAGGTTTTATGGGAAAAGAGTTACAGTGCTTCTGCCTGGCCCACATCTCAAAACTAGATTCTTTCTGAGAGATCTTGCAGAGAATTAGTGATAAGTGATCCTGCTCTGGCAGCGGGGCTGGACTAGATGAGCTTTTGAGGTCCCTTCCAACCCCTGACACTCTGTGATTCTGTGATAAGCAACCATGAGACTTTGAAAAAGATTTGATTAAGAAACGAGACAGGAAAGTTCCGATGCAAAATCTGTGTTAAGGCTTCAGTCACCATGAGCACTGGGTGGGGTCTCCCAGGTTTTGTCATAAAATCTGAGTGCGCTCATGCCTGGTCGCGGTGCTGCACGCCGAAGGAAGCAAGGGAGGAGCAAGCAGAGGAAAGGAGAGACTCGAAAATGGGAAGGCCCAGGTGGTTTGGCCAGGCGGCCCCTTGGATGAGAGCTCTGAACAGGACAGGGAAGCTCAACCTCTTTTTTCCTCTGCGCCAGGAGCGTCTGCCGGGCATCGCTTCCAATGAGATCAGCGGTAAAGCTCCCATGACTTCAAAGGGAACTGAATTAGGCCAATGTCAAGAGCTTTCAGAAGTCTCACCCTTAAATCCTTACCACTCGTAACTCTTCTTGAAGGAAAGCAGATAGTTTCAGCGCACGTACGTGCTCAGGCACTGGAGATCTCAACTTGAGGAACTGCACTTGGATGAGCCTCAACAAGGCAGCTGACTGAGTAAGCTTGATCTTGCCCAATTCTCAACACTAGGCTAGTTTGGGTGTGAGAAGTCCCTGGGGAGGTGATGGAGAAACCTGTCAGGAGAGGCTGCTCCGTGAGAGCCAGGGCCAAGAGCGCTGGGACGCGGTCCCACCAGCTGTGAAAGGCTGCAGGATCCAGCACCCTGCTTCCTCAGAGGAAGAATCCCACGGAAGAAAAAACTGGCACAGGGAAAAGTCTGTTAAAAAATAGTCTCTGGCAGAGCCGCCACAATTCTATTTTCACCGAAGCTCCCTTCCCCAGAGCCAGACACACACCTACCTCTGAAGCTGCTCTTTATAACACCTTTGCAGCTGGAGCGCACAGCACCACGCACGAAATCCGGCCACGCGCCTGCAGAGAGCCAGGTCTGCAAACGGCACAAGGAACGGCTGTGGGCTACAGCAGAGAGGCTGCACACATCTGGCCTTTCCATTTCAACAAAACCAATTTTTCTTAACGTAAAAATCTACATTAAAGCCAAATTAGACATGCAAACTAAAACCTCCTCCTTGCTCGAGTGTAAATTTGCAAAGTAACAGCCCCTCCGCGGCTGCTTGATGCGAGCAGCTACAAGGGCAGCCAAAGAAGCACTCGAAGTGCCTCCTCTGAGCAAACCTGAGACTCCCAACCACACCTTTTAACACAGAATTCGACCCATTTATTCTGAGAAGTGCTTAGTCCTCAGCCCACTCTGCAAGGAGGCTGCCGGGGCACACTTGACGCTGCAGCAGAGCAGATCAGTGTTTAAGTCGCAGGTTCAACTTGAGAATGAGGGCATTTTTTTTCCTCATCTGATCAAGGTCAAAACTATTAAAATACCCTTAGGTTCTCAGTCTAGTGAAATGAACTGGTAATACATTTGGCAAGTTAATCTGTGGATTGCCTTCTCACATGAGACCAGCTGTTGTGTTTCTAAGTACAAGCAGTATTTACCTCCAATAATGAAATGACTGAATAGAATATGAAAAAAAAAAGAATAATAAAAAAAAATCAGTGTTCCCTTGCCTACTGCGCAGCCCTGGGTTACATTTACAGTTCTAATAAACTGATTTGTCAAAACCATCAGAATCAAGGATGATCATCTGGATACCAGATGAACTAAAATACATGTAATTATAAGTTGTCCATTTGTTCTCTTTTATCTCCCACATATCTCTCCTCTGCTCTCAAATACGTGTGCATGTTTACACGCAACTAACCATTTAGCTACGGGCCTAACATCCAGTCTTTTTATTACCACTTTCACCATAGCATAACACGAGTGAGTTTTTACTTCACAGACAACTCATGCAAAAGAAGAAGTCTGGTAGTGTTGGTATGTTCATGTATAGTATTTAGTATTTTAACATATAGCACATGCACACAGGTACGCTGTGAATAGCTGAACACAGATACACAACACCCATACACGCAGGCACACATCCACAGTTTGATATGACACGTTTCCAAAGCAAAATACAAACTCAGCTCACATACTAAACCTGTCTCGCTGCTGAAAATTACAGAATCAAGCTTTCTAGTCCACTTCATTTCTAAACAGTAGCGTCTGCTTTTTTCATAACATTTATTATTAGAGGAGTAGCTATAGGACCGCACGGCTACACCAGCCAGAGAAGCTGATGCTGATCCAGTCTCTTGGCCTCTTGCACTCTTTGAATTAGGATGTTACAAAGGAGCAGTATAAAGGCTCAATAGATTTCTTTCTTTTAAGAATACAAGCAATATTTCATAGTACGTATTTAAAGTACATATGGTGACGAACAATCTGAACGGACACACTCCGTGCCATGCAGAAACTCTGACAGAAAACAGAGAACAGGACATAGAAAAAATGATAGAGGAGGATGTGGGAGAGATTATTGGTGACAGCAAAGGAGGAATAATTTCCTGGAAGATGTTACATTTTAAGAAGGGATCTGAACGAACAGAGAGCGTGCTGCTGGAGAAGTCGTGGGGAACCTTCTGCACACCTAAGGAAATGATATCTGCGGGTGGGTAAGAAATGTCAAGGAGGAGAAAGCAAAAGAAAGATGTGGAAGGAAAATAAGGCACAAAAAGCAGCCTGGGAAGATGCAGCACATGAGAAATAAGCTCAAATTCTGTGAGACTCAAGCCCTCTTCAGTGAAAGAGAGGGAAGGGCTGCTGTGTTATTCCAGGGTTTCCTGCAGTCTGCTTTGGAGAAAAGGGAGGGGTGGAACATTGAGACCAGTGGCTACAGTAAAGAAAGGGTTTTACTAGACTTTATGAAGCTAACCAGTCAAAATAAACCACTTTAATGAACTTGGGGTACAAAGCTCTCTGCACCAAGTCTACCTGAAGCAAATACAGACTAAATCTACCTTAAATACTTATCTGCAAGTGAGTTAGTGCTTCCATTAAAAAAAAAAAAAAATCACAACTATTCCAATGTCAGAACCGTTTCAGATGCTTCTAAAAGCACCGGCTTAAGAAAACTCCTTTTTAACTTTTTTTTTCTTATTTTTTTTTCAAACTGATAAGGGAAGATGTCTCTATACAGCATCTGCACAGAGTCATCCGGGGTATCCAGCTGGTTTATAAAATCATGTTCAGATTAGCCATAAGGATTTCAGTGGCCGCTGTGAAAGCACAGGGATGCTGTTGTGGTTTCTGAACTGTACGAACAGTTGGGTATTAGAGATAAAACGTGGCTAGGTATGACCAAAGTTCCTACAAGTTTCTTAAAAAGTCAGCAGAGAAGATGAGATAAATTCAAGCACCTTTTCTCAGCCTGAAACCCATCTGGGATAGATCCTGGCCTTTGCACATTCGTAAACACCCACCATTTTTTCCAGTTATAACAGCTCACTTCACTGCCTCCCAGGTGGTCATTTTTAACTTTATGGAAATCATCTGATTCTCAGTTTGTGAGAGGCGAGAGAAAATTCAGCTATATACTATGAGAAATAGTGGAAGAACCACAAATAAAGCTTGAGTCTTCTGCATCCCATTTCCACCTTCTGACCTCTAGATCTCATTTCTTCCCACACACCTGTGAATTTTTAATTGCACACACCGATAACAGCCTGAAATCCAGGGTCTATGTCTCCCTCCCTCTCCCAGTACTGAGAAAATCCTGTGTTTATATAAAAATTGGGCTTGTAAAGGTAATTTTCCAGTCAGAAGAAATTTTCTCTCACAACATCCTGAGTGGGAAGACAAAAGTGATGCCAAGAGGAAAGCCGTGGGCTGAGCAGGTTGCTGGGAGTCGCGCAGGGCAGGCGTCTTCTCTGGATGCAGCATCCAAAACCCGCCTCCAGCACGATCACTACAGGGTTTCTCTAAATAGATCTTTCCCATACATGAACCCCAAGTTTCTCCCTACACCTTTCTATATATTTAGCTCATTGGAAAGACCTTTTGCAGAGGTGCTAAAACAGAAAACCAGGAAGGAATACTTCAGCCTTTCCAGATAAACTGCAAGACTGAGCTTCCCAAACTTCTCCGGACTTCAAAGACTTTCAGATATTGTTTAATCAATGCTAGAGCTAGAAGGCCAGCTGTGTTCTTCTGTTTGTTCTCAAATGCTAATCCAAGTTTACCAAAACCGAGGGATTTTGCATCTGGAGTATTTGGATTCAGGCCCACTTCTCTGGTAACCTGTCCTTGGCCTCTCCTTCCGTCTCCTTGTCACATTCCGTCCTCTCAGCTGTCCCCCGTGCTTTTTTAGGACTGCTTTCCCTTTCGGTGAGATCAACAACTGCTTCGTCATGCTTCGTGGCAAGACCTCTCTCCTTCTGGGTTACTGTGCGAGTCCACTGTGTATTTAGATGTGGGTGACATTTATAAACTACAGATGAAAGCTCTTCAGATTCATTCCTTCATAAATCTCACGATAGGTTTCAGTTCTCTGCAGCTTCCTGTATTGTGTTTTAGGCATGAAAACAATTAAGCACGTATAAGCCAACTACAGTCAAAGCTGAAATCCATGAAAACGGAACCCTTCTGGGTTTCAGAAACCCTTGCAGACGCTGCATTTTCTCCTAAGTTTGAACCAGCATCCATCTTTTCTTTGCGCTGCTTTGTCCTTCACTTCGTTGTACTTTATCGCTTCCTATTTTACCATTTGTGAGAGAGCCCGACCAGAAACAAAGTAGCATGAGAAGAAAAATAAAGCAAAAGCTGGGTTAGGTAAACAATGGCTTGGGGGTATCGCGCTGTTTGGAGTTGGCACTCCCCGCGAACAATGTTGTTTGGCTGGTCGACTGTGCGGCAGGAAATAACCTTTGGGAGCCCGTGACCCCCAACCGCTGCCGCTGAGAAAAACAACCTGGGTAACACGGGGACCCATTTTTTCCCAAATTGTAATGATTTGCCTGCTGCCCCAACGAGGGGCCGAGGGCTCCGGCGATGGGAGGCCAACCTCCGTTCAAAGCATTAAGCAGGAGAGGAATGTGTGATCTCCGTTTTTGGCTTTTGTCCCTATTTTTTTTTTTTCCTTCCTTTCTACAGAACCAGTCTAACAGAAGGCGGCTTTTTTTCCCGAGCGAGTGTTTCACATTTTTCAAGTTTCAGTCAATTGTATTTCTAAATCCTTTTAAGATAACCACTCGGGGAGCACGGGCTCTTCCACACGTTGCCTCAGCAAAGAGGATTCTTTGTCACAAAACTGCTATTACTGTGAAAAAACACCAATTTCACAGGATTCTGGGGTCAACGCTAATCTCTCCCCTATCCTGCCCCACGCCCTGGCAGAGGCAAGGGAAAAAGGAGCAAACTCCTCTGCCCAGAAGCCGGGAGGTTGGCCAGGGGGCGCAGTGGTTGCTCTGGGTCCCGGTTATCACGGCTCCCTTCTAACAGATGGCTCCTGCAACCACCACGGCCTTTTCTCATGGTGCTCTATCTGAGAGGAAGGAAATTGAGATTCCACTCCAAATCCCAGCACATAGTTTTGAGGATTCCCACATCTTCCAAGGATTAAGTCGCCACATGTACGGCCTAAAGTGCCTCGAGGACTAGAGCAAGGCACCATTTTCAGAAGGCTGTGTAGGAAGAACCGCTAAGAGCCTCAAATCCTTTGTAGTTTGCCCCAAAGACATATTCACAAAGGGATTTTGAGAGGAGGAACGAGATACAGTTCTGACGATGGGGTGAAAGAAGGATCCAAGCGACCTAAAAAGAGCACGTCCTTTGACCAACAAATGGAGGGACCTCAATAAAAGTCACGGCCTGAGGCTGGCTACAGAGAGACCCGTTTGCGGTACTTCAAAAGGACAGAGCTCGCCATTGGAGACTCAGAAGCTTTGCTCACACCTACACAATAAACCCTCCTGAGAGAGGGGGGTGCTAAGTTACAAAGATGCAAAAAACGTCGGCACTGTGAAGCGGACTGACAACACCAAGTCTTCCAAAGAAATGTGAACACGATTATCTGAAGGGTTTTTGATCAGGAGTTTGTTTAAAACTTGGCCACTAGCCCTACTGTCCACATTGCTCTTAAGGAAAATACTCTATTCCCCACCCAAACACATCGCGCTTCAGCAGAACTTCTGTTGATGGGGAGAGAAGGAAGATCCACATCCACTACACAGCTGGACTCAAAGCTCCAGGTGCTTCCTAAAATAAGTTCCCTGCTCCTTCCTAAATCATTTTCAACGCTTGAGAATATCCAAATTATCTCCTAGGAAGCAGGAAGACAAAAGCAGAGAAGACCATGATATTATTTTAATAGGCGGAAGGAACAGGTCACAATGTATCCCCAGTGTAAAATCAGCATTTTGAAACCAGGGATGACGTACCCAGCATTTCCAGACCATCCCGACATATTTCTTCCACCCGCCCACCAAGACAAGCCGTGTACGGGCTGGCTGGACTTGCTGGTGCTCTCCGTCGGCTCCCACCGCCAACCTCGGCACGGAGGGGCGAAGCCCACGGGAAGCCGTCGGCGATACCACAGCACGATCACGCCAGTAATCCCAACAAGATAATCACAGATGTTGTGACCCACTTAAAAATGAGTTCATTTTCCAGATATCCAATTTCAGTGGCTTTTTAGGACATTACCCCCCTGAAGGTTTATGGGCAAATGAGTGTTCAGCTTATTCTCCATCATTTTCTGCACCAGTAATGCTATGCTATGGTAAGTGTGAAATTAGAACATAATCTTTAAGCCATCTTGTTTTCAGGATGACAGATACTTGCTTTGCTAGTGACCCCAACCTCCTTGCAGCGCTGGATTCCCAAGGAGCCGAAGTAGCTGACTGTATTTTATATTACCTTACCAGTCATAAATATGGAGGGGGAGACAACGACGACGGCAAATAAACCCCAATTTTTCACGCACACAAAAACCGGCGTCTTCAATCAGTCACTCCCCTTCAAACCTTTTTGCATGAGATGCGGCCCCAAAAAGAGACCAAGGAATTTCGAGAGGAAGGAGAAGCAAGGAATCGAGTGGTAGAAGGAGCAAGAACACATTAGAGTCTGTTTTCTCATCGAGTCATCCTTGCCACCGTACTCTGTGTTCAAAAAGGACCAAAGGACACCAAACTGCTGGCAAAGAGACGGCAGAGAGGAAAGGCCGGTGCTTTTCCCCATGCCGGGGCTCGCTTTTCACGTACCCGTGTCGGTGTCACCAGGTGCCCATTTTAAAGTCGATTTAATGCAATGCTGAGGCTGACAGTAGTAGTCTAGATTTCCTAATTCTACCTATGCTTTTGTTTTTTTTCAAAAAAATACAATCGGCATGGAATTTTTTAATAAAAAAAGGAATTCCAAACACTTACTGTAACTATTTTGATTCTGCTCCTAGTACAGATAAATTAAAAATGAAAAGATTTGCTTGTTTGAGGGTTTTTTCAGTACCGGCTACTTCTTCCCCTCTGTTGGGAAACAATGCAAACCTACATGTTAATTCTGAAATTTCCTTTACACGGTATTTTCTGTTGCCCTTTTAGAAGAGAGCATGTAGAAATTCCTTGCAATGACAGAGAAAAACCAGTGATTTTTGTTCTAACTCTGCTTTTCCTCTTTGAGCCCCCTTTCCTGCCGCATGATAGCAACCTCTGTAAGGAAAACTAGAAAAAAAATTTGTTTACTCCTAAATTAGCATTACCAGGGAGAAGACGACCTCGTCTTCCATAAATGACATGCTACTTCCAGCCAAATATAAGTGAACTTCGACTTTGATCACAGATGAGCACAAATTTGGCCAATCAGTCTCCTCCCTAACTAGGGACACCACCCTGGCCGACAGCGCTGCCCTTCGGACGTCCATCTCGGCAGCTGCCAACCACTCCCCAATTAAAGCTCCACATACAAACTGCCAGCGCTTTCCTTACATGAGAGCAGGAATAAAGTTTCCCCCCGTAATTTCAAGGCAAACTTCACAGCCTCCTGCAACTAATGAAGCAGCAATGCTTTTAAAAACACATTCTTACGCAGCCGCGCTGCAGCGCCCTATTCCCAAATGACTCCAATTCACCAATTACTTGGGTTTAAGCACTCACAGACCAAATCAGCTTTGGCACAACCAGTGTTTACAGTTTTAAAATATTCCCGTCTTTGCCTTCTATTTGTGTTTTGGACTTGGCTCACAGTCTCATGGGTAGCAAAGCAAAGAGAAAGACACGGCGACACTGAAGTATGGCCGATAATCCACCCAGCAGAGCTGACTGCTGTTCTGCGGGAAGAATTAAGGGGAAGAACATAGGATCAATTTTTTTTTTTCTTTTAAACTTCATTTTGCTTCTTTGCTGTTGAGAATGCCCTAACGGGAGCACTTTCCCTTTCCAAAATGGCCTTCCTTGGAAGCGTTCGCTCACACCAGCAGAAAGCCCTCCCAGACGCAGGCGCTTCGCTCACTTTCCAAGCCCAACCGCCAAACTGGTCGTCGCTTCCCACGTCTCCCCAAACCACTTGCAGGGGGAAGTTAAGAAAAAAAAAGAAAGAAAAAAGAGAGAGAAAAGGAAAAACACACCAAAAACCCCACACACGCTCCTTGCCCGTCTCCTGCCTGTGTGTGGTAAGGAACGGCCCAGCCCAGCCTTTCCGTGCGAGGCGAGGGGTCCGCTCCAGAAGGCGAATCCGCAGGGCTGGGGCAGGTTCTGCTTTTTTCCGCAACCATCTCCCCAGCTGCAGCGCATTACTTGTGGCAACTCGGCTTGGATCTTAAATGGGTTTTGAAGCCATGCTGTCAGCTGCCTTCATGTCACCCCACTATATTATGATTGAATCTCCTGTTCCTTTTATAGAGTTGTTCTCTCCTAATAAAACACTAACTGCTGGTCTGAAAGTCGGCTTCGGGACCGCTGCTTACGCTCTCCCGATAACCTCCTGCTCCGCGCTTTTTCTCGGCTAAAAAACGCACTCGTGAAATGTTAATCGCTGTATTCTTAAATACGCACACGTCCAGTCCCAGAAATTTGCTGTGTTTATACAATACCTCGACCCCACCCCCATTTTTAGTTATTTTAAGAGCTCATACTTTGGAACTGGGCAATATTCCTGAACACATGAAAGAATACACAGAGTACAAACAGCTATAAATGAATATCTGCAATTCATTGCGGCAGCCGCCTACAAAGGTGATACCTTCAAGCTGTTTGTCAGAATAAGCTAGCAAAAAAGCTGTTACTTGTCAACTTTTGGATAAGATACATCGCAAAACAATATTCATTTTCCCTGGCAAATGTGAAACCACATTTTATAGGTGTGAACTATTTCCAAACTTCAGAACTGTACCATAAATGAACTGTGAACGGGTAGAAAAACACTCCGAGTACGGCTGCAAAGAAGCAAATGACTTCAAACGTACAGAATTAAAATAATCACAGTTTATTTTTAATATGTTTAAAGACTAAAAATATTTTCACCTTCCACTCTACTGCATTTGAACAGGATCCATCAACAAAAGCTTATAAATCTGTTATTCCTAATGGGTTTCATGCCAATGTTGTGTTTAAAGTCATGAGACTAGAAGAAAAACTACATTCCTGGGGCATAATGCTGCACAGTTAAAAAGAAATGCTTCGCTGAAATCTAACTTGACAACATTTGTTGTTAGGATTTCCAGGACTTTCATCAGGGATGTTTCTCAAAGAATCCCGTCTCTCAGAAATTGTTTTTGTCGTGGTAACAGACTTGACTATTAATGAGAAAACAGTAAGAAGCTTTAGTGTCCTAATGGATACTAAATGACCTGGAGGATCTGAAACACTTATGTGCAGAAAAAAAATATGTACGTGCAGCTCCTTTAGCTTCAAATACTTGTTAGCTGGAATGCAATCTATTAAATGAGGTAACGAAATACACGTGGAAAAACAATAGTATTTTACATATAAACAATCATATTAGCTTCGCACATTAAGAAAAAATATAATATCCTGCTTATTGTGACTTTTACAAATCAGAAGAAAATCAGGCCACAATAGCAGATAAATATGCAGTGCCTAGAAGCCTCCGTATGTCCTCAAGACAGCGAGGCTACGAGGAAACTCTGACATTTGACACAGATACAGCTGTTTAAAATATGTCTTCATCATACATACTCTGATGGAGATAAAGACAGAATAAAATTCAGCCAGGATAAATCCAAAGTTAGAAAAAAATTAATCTAAAACCAGATGCTGCAGAACGTGCAAAAATGAAGATGCAAATTTAATTTTGAAAACCTGGAAGGAAATCCCCGTGAGCGTGAGCGCTCGGTCCACCTTTACTAAGCAGCCCACAAAAGTTAAGTCAAAATCAAAAGCAATAAATATTTGGAAGGAGGAAAACTCTGTAAAGTCTATTCATTTTACTTTCTGAACTGGTGCAAAAATGTTACCTACTCCCTGTACAGTTATTAGTCTCCGTAATGTAACATAACAGATACTTTCTAAATCCTTTTAGACCTTCTCCCCCTCACTGGAAAGATCATCATTTTTTTTTTCCTTTTTTTCAAATTTTTTTTTTATTTATTTCAAAGTGGATTTAATAAAGAAAAGGAGTGCTGTTAAAGTAATACGTGAGGCTTTGACATTAAGCAGCGCAACCCTGCAGAGTCGGCAAGAACAGGGTCTCTAATCTCCCGTGATTTATTGAGGGCTCTTCCTTCATCTCTGCACTCAGGGAGGGCCAAAAAGTTTGGAGACAGGCTGGGGGCCCCTCACTCCCCACCGCCCGCTTTTTTTTCAAGCCGCCGGCAAACCCCGTTAACCACTTCGCTGCTGGCTTTCCCCCCGGCCCGGCCCATTAAAAGGGTGCTGGTTTGTTTTTTTTTATTATTTATTTGTATTTATAGAACAAAGTGATCTCAGAGTTAAGTAATGCCCACGGAGGTAAATGTTTATGTCCGTCATCGGAAATTTATAAGCAGGGAAGGAGAAGCTAATAGGCAGAAAGGAAAGGCCAAAACTATGGAGGGTTTGACGCTCATCTAAGTAAGCTCGGAAAAGCTCCGAGTAGAAACACATCTTAATTAAAAACTTACAAATATATACAGTTAATTTTAAAGCTAAGTAACTGAATTACAGATGCCAGACAGCCTATTACCAACTGGAGAAGAATGTTTGCCTTATACTGGCCGAACGTTACACAAAAGTTCAAAGAATATGTGTCCAAACACAAACGCAAGAAGCTACTAAGCTCTTGTCACAAGACAGAAATATCTCGTCTTAATGGATTTCAAATTCATCATTTTTTAGGGAAATGACCAGTTACTTCTGCACCGTAAAACCACGGAAGCCTCTGGTACTAATCTAAAAAATTAAGCCCAGTTCTAACGTGGACTCAATACTGGGAGATTCTCATCGCCACCAGGGATTCAGCTGGGCCACGAGGATTAGATGTGCAAAGAATAAAACTTTTAGGTCTCAGTGAGGTTGTACTTGGGCT
>NW_009703246.1:0-15902 GCF_000703405.1 Apaloderma vittatum | reverse complement strand
TTCCCTACGCGGGTGACCCCACGGAGCCCAGGCTGCTATAAAGCCAGGGAATGTTTTCCCTTTAGCGTCGATGTACGTGTTTGTACCTTGTGACAGGCTGCTCTTTATTTAGGCTCTAAGTTCTTCACAGGAGCAATTGCCCTTTTTGTTCTGCATTTTTACCGTGCCTTTTACAGCAAAATCTAGGTCTGCAAGGAAAACTGAGGATACAAACACCAGCAGGTATATGTGTGCTAAAGGGTAATGACAGACCCACGAAGCAGCTGCAACCCTGGCGCATCAGCAGCTCTGCTCGTGCACATGTCAATACAGTCCTAACTGGTTGCACTGGACATTATATGGACACGCAGACCAAATTTAGGTCCACTTGGGATGCCACAGGTTTTATTAAGCTTCCTCCCTATACACACTAGATGAACCATTTATAGACTGTCTTCTCCTTTCCCCAGAACCTTAGCAATCCCAACATAGTAGGACTCCATATAAGAACAAGAAAATCAAGCTAAAATTCATCACAATGTCAATAGGTTTTGATGTTCCCACTTGCAGGAACACACAGCGAAGCCCCGGAGCACGTGCAGAACTGTCCTGCACTTTTCCAGACCCCCCGAAGGTAGCAGTGGTATCTTTTAGCTGCCGCTACTTGGACTGGAAACTTTCTGGCCAGATCAAGCTGCCCTTGAAAACTGAACCCTGGATGTTTTAGGGCTTTTTTTATATTCATGCTAAATTACCCTACGCTGTCTTCCCTAAAAGGCTGGGAAATGGAAATATTGACATACTAATTTAACATTGATTAACTAGCATATTGCAACCTATACAATATATCGGCACTCGAGACGCATTATTTTGAAGTTTGCTGAGTTTTCCTTTGAGCGACTGAGCTCATTCCTTACCCCTCCTCTTGCCAGTGAGGCTGAAATTCCTCTGGGCAGTTGTCTCGGGTACAAACTCAGTGACTTAAGGCTACTCCTATACGGACAGGCTCCAAGGCTGCTCACAGGGTGCTTTTCCCTTGTGTGCAGTAGCGCGGGGCAGGACGGCCAGGCTGGGCCAGCACAGGCTGTTCTGAGCCGCTGGGGCAGAGCACTGAGCGTTTCTGTACGTTATTATTGGCAGGGGGTTGCAAAACATTCATTATTCAACTTCTAAGAAGCAATCGTTTGCAATCACTGAATTGCAAAGGGCAATCTTTTATTTTATTTTTACCTTAGGTTCCTTTTGTTTAATCTGATGAACAGATGTAATTTAGACAGTGATGCTTTGAAACAAAAATTAGCTTAGACTTAAGAAAAGATAATCACAGGATGGTACTTTATCACAAGGGCTTTCCGTAGGCTGTTTCAGGATGCCGCATGCTGCATCCCAGATGCATCAATGGATACTCCAGCAGCGTGTGTATGAACACCCAGAACGACTGGGTTAGTGAACACAAGGCAAATACCGTGATGCCCCTTTTCTGCCCAGTTAGGCAGAGCCTGCTGGGTACCAGCCATGCGGTACCACTCTTCTCCTAACAGAACAGGTAGGAAAAGGGTTTAAAAGCTTTAGTAAAGATTTGTTTTCATGCAAAGAACGGTTTAGAAGCACCCTCCACCTTCAGTAACGGTGTTTAACGATGACTTGTTTTAAGGCATCGCTTTCTTGGAGTTGATCTGCACCCTGGAGGGGGTGGTAGCTGCAAGCTCCTGAAGAGGATGGAAGAAAAAAACCACTATGGACAGCAGGAAGGAGGCGGCCTCGCAGGCCACAGCTCACACCACCTGCCCGCTCTCGCGTGGCAGCACCACGGGGCCTCATCTTCCTCTTCACGCTCGAGCGGCGTGAAACTTCTGGGGAGGGAAGGGTGCTCGAGCCGCCCGCGGGTCCTGCCCTTTCCCTCCCATCTCCGTGCACCAGGCATGTGCCTACAAAAGGAGTGGAAACTTGGCAGGCTGGAACGAAGAGCGCAGTCAAGGGTCGGGAGCAGAGACGAACTGCTCCCGTTCTGCTCCGTGGGAATTACACCAAAAAGGTAACACAGGCTGGGGAACGCGCTGCCTTTTCCACGGAGCCTCCCAGCACTGTCCCCGACGGTTCAACAGGCAGGAACGAGTCCTTCAGAAGGACGAACTCTGTGATCTGTGCAAATCTCCTCCAGAGACCAGCTCTGCAGAGCTTTGGTTTCATTTCCCAGCTCTGAGAAGGACAGAGTCATTTCTTTAAAGTGTCCAAATGCTCTGTAACAGGCAGGGTCACTACACAGCGAGCACGGACGCTGTGAAATGGGCCCATTGCCAGATTCAGCCCTTCATTAGGCTCAGAAAAGGTGTCAACAGCTACAAATTCTTTTTCCAAACACACTTTTCTAGAAGACTTAATCCTTTAACGCTTCTGCTTCCTGGGTGTCTATGAAGACAAGAATTTGAAATAGGAATTCCAGGTCTGCAACCCTGTGGCAGAAAGCAGAAGGCGTTTTCATTTTCTTCTGCATTAAGCCATTTATGTGAAATAATATGCAGAATAGGTAATCGACCCCTAAATCACCAGGTCCTGACGCTCAGCAGGCCCATGACAAACTGATCTGGCAGTAAACAAGTCTTATCAGGGCACCCACAATTAACTGCTGTAACTAGAGAATGTAAATCACTCCACTCCACCCCAGCAGACGTGTGATCCCAATTTGCACCTCATCCAAGTCAACAAGATCTACATTATTTACAAAGCCATGGATCTGAGCCTGCTCTCAGATGATTGTTTTTAATATAAGTGTAGAAATAATACATTTTTAAACTAGGAAGCCCTTTTTTCCCCTGAGATACCTTTTAGGGGGTCACTATCAACAGCCCATTAGGTTTTGATCAGGTGAACAACCTATGACTCAGCTTTTAACTCTGTTCTCACAGCAATTTCTGCTTTCCAGCATTGAAGGGACGAGGTTCTACATGAAACACACTTTTATTGTGCAGAGTGAAAGGATACAACCTGGGAAGCCATGACTTCCCTCAAAGCTCCTGAAGCAGCAACAAATCTTGTTTTCTTTGTAGAGCTCCTGGCCCACGTGAACCAATTGTAAAGCTGGTGCCTAAGGACACTACTCCAAAATAAATCTAAAATGCAAATAACTTATTTAAACTATAATACAATCACATTTCTTTTTACAGTAAACATAAATCTCCTTCTTTGTTATAATCACATCTTGTCACATATGAAGTAATTTAATACAAGGCCCACCTTCCTAAAAATTATTGCATTACGGAAAGCAAACTTCTCCAGTGTTATTTATTTCACGCAGAATCTCCAGGAGGCACTCTGGCTCTGGAAGGTGTGTGTCCTAGCCTGTACTTTGAATAAATTCTTTAGCCTTCATTAGGAAAGAGTTGCTAAATGAGCTGTAGTGGGGCTATCTGTAAGTGAAAAAGTTCCTGCACACCCAGAGCAATCTGAGAGATCAGATGCCTGAAACAACACAAGCACCCCATCTTCCATGAGCTGGAAACAGACACCCAAAATACCTCTTATAAAATTTTAGGAAGTGTCTACACAACTCCTGCAAGCAGGCTGCAAAACAGAGCAGCTTCAAGTCAACCCAGAACGAGGGGTTAGAGGGTAAAGAGTAACCTGCTGCTTTGCTGCAGAGATCACCTTTACCTACCACCCCCCAAATAACCTAAAAGAACGAGCATGAATTTCAGTCTCTGTGGAGCTGCTGCAATTTGCCATCGATTTTTGAAGAGGGGAAGCTCCGGGCATAGAAGAGACGAACATCTTCCTACGAGCTGACCCTGCCAGCAGCCACCGGCCAAACCAAGCAAACAGTCCAGGCGGAGGGAGAGCGGGGAGCGGAAAGCGCGGCGCTGCCCTGCCGCAATCAGCCCGTCGCCCTAAGAGATCGCCAACACCACGGCTTGTGGTTACCTGCCGTGCTCTTTGTTGCACAACGGCAGACTCAAACTACTCCTAGCCATTGTGGCACCACGGTTTAGCGCACTATTAGGAACATATTTTGCAAGCCACATAATAAACACTTTATCCAGCTCAGTAAAACGAGCCCTAAGGCAAAGCGAGTGTAAACACGGGCACAAAACAAGCGATACGCGGACAAATACTTGACGACGCGAGTATCGAAATGTGCCAAGCGTCATTCTGAAAAGCCCATGACTTTCTAAAACAAGCTATGCTTTTTATCTTTGGTTTACCAAAGATTATATGCAGCAGCCAATATAGGATCAAAGCTCAAACCTCAAGTCCCTGCAACCTCCTACCCATCCAAACATTTCCCATGGTTTTATTAGCACTAACAATGAAGCTAAAGGGAGAAGAATCTGGCCAAAAATCAAAACAAAAATCTCACACCACCGTATTTTACGCAAAATGAGCAAAAGACTTGTGGGAAAGACACTATCACCTAGCAGGGAACCACACACGCGGAGACTATATATTACCCGTTCCCTCCCCAAGTAAAGACTGACACAAAAAAGTTAAAAAAACAAAAGTCAAGGATTAGACGGGCAGATATAAATAGGCTAAAGCTCAGTGTGTCTGCAACAGGTACCAGGGAGAGAGATTTAAAACTACTTTGCAATAAAGGGTTAGGGTTTGGAAAACCAGCTGGTGACCTGTCAGCAAAACTCCGATCCCTGTGTTCTGAAAAGCAATTCTGGAATCTCAAGGAGCGATTTGGAAAGGACCCAGTAAACTCATGCTGTCAAGGAGAAGGAAGTTTTTCGCACCAGATTGCACAGCAGTGGAGAACCCTTCCCGTTACATCTGTGCTTGTAGGTTTAAGTCACATTTTTGTGGAATGGGGGATAAAAAGGTGAATCCAAGAGCTAAAAGCAGAATATTTAGAGCAGTGTCACTGTTAACAGCAAATTATTCCTAAGCACCACAACCAAGGTCTCATCTACTCACGTTGGCTTTTTACAATATGTGACTTTCCCTGACATTTTTCATCATCATCAGACCAAACGATAATCTCTAGCTTTTAACTAGAGTTAACTCTCAAAGCCCTACTCCCAGCAAAACCGAAGCATACGGATCAACCGTGCAAGTCAGAGCAAGTTGTTTCTGCAGTTGTTCTGAAATAAAGGGATTCCTTCCCCACCGCAGATTTCCAGTCAAACACGAGGTCTAACACCAAATTGCTTTAGATTCAGATCTAATTGTAATGTCTTTGATGCATCCAAGTCTTCCTTTTAAAGTCTTAACCAGAGTATCATCGCAAAATGACTCCAAACTCGTCTAAAACGTGTTTGTTTTTCCCTTCTGCACCCTTGGATGGCAGCATTCGTAACGCCACACGGCCCCACGACACTCCCTTTAGAGAAATGTATCTGAAGTAACTCTCTGTCATTTAGTATTTCTCCTTCAACTAACAGCAACAGCTTCTGCAGAAAGGCTACCTGCAATTCATCTCACGTTTCTTTGCCTAGTTACAATCCGTAGAGAACCAAAAATGATGCAAAAAATAGGCTACAGGAGTAGCAAGCGAGTATCCAGCTGTTAGGGAGGCAAATGGCATGAAATATGAATAAGACTAGTTACAATATCACCATTCTACTGTACAGCCATTTGATCATTCAAATTCCATAGGACTATCCCTCCTGGATACAAGATGAACTGCATCAGCAGAAGATTTGCTTTCTTTTGTAATCACTCCAATGTTTGGTAGATTTAATTCCTTTCTATGAATGGGCGTGCGTGCCTGTTACCAACACAGGAGTAAGTATATAATACACTTTCTTGTAAGTGATTTAAACAACATCCACTCTCCTCTGAATCAGGAATTCTGCAGCTCAAGTTTTAGGATCTAAGGAAGCTGAAGATTGTCTCAGATACTGCTAAAGGCAGTGAAATGGCCGTGGGCTTTGGGGATCCTAACAACAAATTTTAATTATCAGCAAAGTTTCACAGTCCCAAGTCTCTGGGCCATCACTGCCCAGCAGCCCCGCGCCACTGCGACCTCCAAGCTGGTGTGTTTGCAGTATCCATAGCCAGAAGCTGCTTGATGGAGCTTATACTTGTCTAATTACAGCTTAGCAGTTATAAGCAGCAATCCAAAGTATAAAATCAAACATTTTTGGTTATAGCTACACAGCGTATCTTCTGAATCAAGTTTCTCCTCCAGTGCGTTCCTACTGTCACAAACGGTGCCACGTGTTGGACGAGAGCAACGCCACCAGCAGCAGGCTCTGAAATACCAACTTGTAATTCCAAACTTTATTTACAAATTCAGCTACACAGTTTATTCGTGGCAAGAAATGCTTTGAACTTCTAAATGGCCAAGCTGAACAAAATGGTGGAAGTTTCCCCTTTGAGTTTCTGAAGAGTTTACAGGCTGCTGCGTTTAGAAATCATGTTTCTTCCTGAGAAGAAGAGGGGAGGCTGCCCGAGGACATTGTTTATTAAAGCCTTTTGTTCAATTTACAAATTGAAACAAATAATTGCGGAGACATTTGCAGCTATGGAAAAAACGTGTTTACAAAGTGGAATAAAATACAGACTAAATACATTTGGATTATACTAGATCAAAACATATGAGCTTCTAACATAGCATAAAGGGCGGTCAACGCTACGAGGACAGAAGGAAAGGCGCCACTGAGTCATGTGTTTTATAACAATCTGGTCACTTAAAAGATTTTGGAAAGTTATACTCTCAGAGTCCTTAACATGCAAGAATCTTTAGAGTCACACTCGCAAGTGAGCAGCCCTGGGAGCAGAGGGAATCCGGCTCAGGGATGCAGACAACAAATACTTCCCGGGAGATAAGACAGACCCCTGAGCTCCAGCTAATATTCCACAGGAATATTTCTTGATAATGTTTTACTTGAGTTTCTGGTTCAGCCTCCCTCAGGTGGTTTTACACGTAAACTCAAACTGGATTCAGAATCCAAGAAGTCCTGTTAGAGCATCTCACCTCTCCCTCCTACCGACGCGGCGTTGCAGAAGATCATTTGGGCATCTAACGCAACTTGGCAATCAGAATTATTTCTCCAGAGCCCAGAATATATTTTCTCCAAAACATCAAGGTCTAAGCCGACATGTCCGTTTGACATCTTAAAAAAATCATGGCCTGCTTCGATTGCACAAACTATAAATTATATAAATATATAAATATATTTTGCATAGAGTGAGGCAACTGTATCAGAAATAAATCTGTACAAGCCCCACTAAGGCAGTGGAATTAGATCAATGGAAAAATGGCACAAGAGGGACAAACTGCTGTTCCTACATGTTAGCTCTAAAAAGCTTATGTAAACAACAATTTCCTATAATGTCTTAATTAATAGCACAATGATAGAATCAAGCTTTGTCTGTAACACGAAGTGGAATTTCCAATAAAAGATATCTATCACCATTATAAAAATAGGAGGAACAAGGATTAATCAACCAAATTCTTCCACTATTTTACAAACTACACACAAAGGAAAACAGCCACTACTGAGAGCTGAATATGATGACTAAGGATCACTTTTGCAGCACAGGAGTATTTTCTTAACATCAGTAAAATATGTTAACTAATATTATATTTAGTTAGCTGAACTCCTCCGGGGATTAAAGGCCCACTGTGCCTAGCAAAACTCTGTCTTGAAACAGCCTAGCAAATGTTATTTTAGCACAGAGTATTTGATAGCTAATCATGCTCTAAAACCATAAAATAAAGTTGTGTTTATTGGTACAATTAATTCCTCCATAGCCCACAGAGCTACGTAAGAAAATGGGGAGTTCAGAGCGAGGGAGGGGGATGAGAAAGGAAGGAAAATTGGCAAGAGGAAAAGACCAGGTTTAAGCACTGGTTTTGACTCACAAGGAACTATTAATTACTATTATTCCAGTTGCAATCAGGAACGCCATCTCCCCATCTGGAAACACTGGAGAGAGAAAAAGAGGCCAATGCTTCATGTAGAAGAAAATTCACCCCCAACCAGAGCCGAATGCGTGCTTGGAGAATTATTGAAGCCCAGGAAGCACCAACAGCCCAGTACCCACACCACAGCACAGACCGCCACCCCCACCCAATTCCAATAAATACATTCCTTAAGATAAGGTAAACTGCAATTATTTCCCCGGTCTGAATTTGTTAAAAGGTTCTCCAGCTAGGAATAATCCGGAGTGAGGCAGAAGAGAAAAAAAAACCACATTCTGTGATAGAAGAAACATATGCTTGAAACCCAGCTAGCACGTTAATTGTGGTTAATATGTGAATCAAACTAGGGATGTAAACACCATCAACACTCAGAGCCTGTGCAGGGACTTCTTATTTTCATTTTTACAGCCCTAGCATTATTAACCAGCAATTGTTCACAGTTGCCAAAGGCTTCTCCTGCATTTCAAATATAAGTTACTGTATACTAATGGATAGCAAATGTCTGTAAGCTGAAATGTGTAGGGCCTTCATCTCGCATGTACATAAAAAAAACACACCTGAGGACAATAAGGAGAAAACGGCAAGTTTTGATAAATTACTATTTTATACCACTTTGCACTCGTCTAACCAACATAATGACGGAGAATAAAGTCAGAAGTTCACTGCGAATACCTTCAGAATGCCTTTGGGAGGTACGTTTTATGCAGGAACAGCTATAAACCTGCAGTGAGTTATGCACTCATGCACAGAACCCAAAGTCTCTCTTGGTGCCGTGAACTGTTCCCTCGCTCCAACGGGATTCAGCCCGGCTCTCCCAAAGCCACACGGCCGGTCAGCACCCAGGCAGGCAGCAAAGCTGCTGCTCCAGGTTGGACGATGACGTTTCCTCCCTTATTTTGTCCCTCCCAGGAAGCCAAGGGGCAGCTCGTCCATAGGTTTTGCAGCAAACGTGATTTGCATTTCCGAGGGTGATTAACTGCATATAAATAATTTTCTCATATCTAAGGAGTGCTTATAGCTGTGATGACAAAAAGGAGAAATTAATGATAAACAGCATATGGTGTGTTTTTCTCTTCCTTATCTTAAATTCCAAGCTGGATTAAATACATGAGAACTCTGCTAACCCCACCTCGTGTCACTGTAGGGGATTTGTGATCACTGCTTGCTATTCCCACAGCCCGGCCACCCCAGGGTCCCAGCCCGAGCAAATGCTTCAGACGTTTTCTGAATAGAGCACAAAAAAAAAAAGCAGCCAGCCCCTACGCACGCTGATACGAGGCGGTTAAGAGAAACTACAGGTGACAAAAGTAATGCACAAATCTGCCGAACCGTAAGGTAATGACGAGATAGGGACGGTGATGAGCGTGGCGCGATAGCCACACGTGTTTCAGGAACGGCAGCGTCTTCAGATAGTTGCAAGATTGGCCACGGGCTCAGGTTAATATTTGAATTAAGGAAAAGCTGTCAGCCTCAATCAGGATTAGGCTGATGTTTAGCTAGGTGCTGTGCAAACAAGTGGTGAGACAAAAGCTCTTCTCAGGAGAGTCTTCTTCCAAATTACAGCAAGTATTTGTATTATTATTACAAGTAACTGAGAGTACCACCAGTATTCCCAGCACAGCATCTCTGACCAGTCCTCGGTGTTGATGGGCTATCGGGCTGCTGGCAAAGCTGGTGCTAGCAACAATTAATACGCAGGAAGAACTGGCATACGGTGATTTTTCTAAATTGAATCATTTGATGGAGTCATTGCACCATTTCAAAAGATAAAAAAATAAACTTGTGGGATGGAAATAAATGCGGCATTTTAAACGCACCTAATAACATGAAAGTAATGAGCTTGGAAAACAGATGTGGCCAAAGGAAAGCAAAGGCTACAATACGCTCCACGCAATCTGGGAAGGAATGATAAAAAAATTTACAAGCTGTTTTGAGTCCTGAATAAAAGGGGTAATCAAGGCAGGCTGAGCTCGACGCGGGAAGGGTTCAGCATCCTGCAGCAGAGACTAAGCAGAACACCTCGCCCTTCTGTACTGTATGTCGAGGCTTTCCCGTGCCGCTGGAACTCCAGTCTAGCTCTCGGTTCGGCAGCTCGTAATTCACATCACGTACTGTAAGGCCTTGTCACCCGTTCTTTTCCTCGTGTCTGTTTGATCTTTTGCATTCTGCCGGGGCAGCAAGCTGCCGGCACGCTTCTGTCACTGACAAACGTTGGGGCAAGAGGTGAAACGGTACGGGGAAAAAATAAAAAATCAAATCAAAAGGTAATGTAATATCCTAAAGAAAGATACCTCATCGCAAGACAAAGTACACCCAGGGATTATTTCCATGATGCCCAGTTGCGTGTCCAGTTAATCGTGATTTATGATAACGTCTATGCAAGGGACCCATCGGTTAGTGAAACCATGTTACTCTGTACAAAGTGGCTTCTCAAAATGGCACTGTGAGAAAGCTCTCCTCCGCAGTTGTTTTACTTTGCCTCTGAAAGCTTTCAAATTGAACTGCGAAAGTTCAGCCAGCATCTAATTTTAACCGTGAGTTCCAGGAGAGAGTAAAGCTGGTGGGAAGATTACAGAGTTCCTTGAAGCTCTGACCTACAACAGGAAGAGAGTTGTCAGCCTGCATGTCTCTCACTCTAAATCCCAAGGGAAACAACACTGGCAGAATGTTTTATAACACGTTCCCACTGTAAAATTTTGTATTTGAGAAATACGATGCTTGCTCACTCCTTCTCCTAGACCTTTGGTGTGTCAGTAAAAACAGATGACCTTAAATGAGTAATTTTAGTTTTGCCTTTACACCGCAGTTGGGAGACTCAGGGCTCACAGGGTCCTGTTTACAAAATCACAGGGAATTGATATTACACAAGAGCAACACACGCACACACACCTTTAAAATATTAGCAAGGAGCTGGCAGCTTGTAGCAGTGTAATAACGCCTTCTTTCTGCCTTCTCAGGTTAACTGTATAACTCAAGAAATACCCACACGGAAGGCTGCAATCTGTGATTTTCATAAGGAAGGCTAAAAGGTTTCTGTCAAAGGGCCAAAAAGCAGCATCTGTTAAAGAACTCAGGAGAGAGAAATTAAAAATAAAATAATTGGATTATGATCTCTGAGCTAATGAAATCAGATACTTTTTTTTTTTTCCCTAAGAATCACGGATTTTAGATGAGGCACAGCGGTACGAGTCTGGTTCCACCCCACTACTAATTGCCCGAAGGATCACAATTTCAGGTGCTGCACAACAGCGGGAAGCAAAACAAGAATACAGCAGGGAGACTGAACACATTCTCATCCTGCCAGCAGAGAACAACTTTTCTGACAGTAACGAAGGTGTGGTGACAAATAACCAATAACTGGACAGGATATGAATAATAAATACAGGAAACCTGTTATTCCGGCATTAGGTCTTCAAGAACACGGGCAGCTGAAGGAATTCAGTCACCCTGGCACAGCTTAGAACAAACTTTCCCCCCCTCATTCTCTTTTCTCAGCTTTTTGGTCCCTGGGAGCAACTGCTCGAGAGCTGAAGCCCGAGCGAGAAGCAGAGGAACCGGGGTTTGAGCAAACCCGCGTCCCACGCGTGGTGTGTGCGCGGCAACGCGAGAGTGGCTCCTCCTGAACTCGCTCCTCTCCTCTATCCCTTCGGCTAATGAAAACCAGAAACATCATTCTAGGACTCAGTAGCATTTTGAATGATCCAGCAGTTGTTACAGACCTCACATTATCTGCCGCTGACCCTAAATTGAGATGTCTGCTAGTCAGGGATGATGATTTTTGCGCTCCTGAACAATTAGTTTTGCTGGTTTTAGGAAAAAAAAACCACCACCACCAACTTATCTTTTAATCAGAATCTAAATGAAAAATGCTCAAAGCTATTCCCTAACATCTGCCAGTTTAGCGTAGATTTAGAAATAAAAATCAAGAGGTATAGTCTCATCTCAGGGAATTACGTGTTCAAATCCTCACGTATGGAGATGAGAATGTAAGTGTTAACATTCAGAGTCTTCTGCTGCATATCCGAGGCATTAGGATGGCTTAATGAGTCACTGTCTGCAACCAATAACAAGTTAAAGTTCCTCTCTCACATACACGCACACACATTTAATTTTGTGTATAATTACTCAGTTCTGAGTAATGACAATTTATTAGATTTTTCCCATCGAACGTCCGAGTTGCTAATGTACAATGTGTTACTAATACACAATGCTCTTCCCGAGAAGGGCAGGAGTTATTGCTGCACCAAGTGTTAAACCACGCATTTTATTTCCCCTCATCTCTCCGCAAAAATAGTTTTGAAGTGAACTTAGTGGCTGCGAAAAGCAGGTTTTTTTCTAACCGGGGGATTCATTTCCAAGGGCAAGAGAGCAGGTCGACAGCCGTGATTCCAGCCTGGACAAATGACTTATTACTTATCAAGTCAAATAAAGCATGGCCAAAGGACAACGCTGTCTTGAAGGAGTGACTGGAGAGCAATCATTCTCCCTTTGCATTTAATACAAAATAGACTGCTGTAGCATTTCAGAAAATTAAAAGCTTCTCTACCCTATTATTCTACTTAACGCCTGGTGGGTTTCCACAGAGCTGGCTGTGAGGTAGAAAGGAGGGGACGTGGACAACAGAGATACGACACTGTGTGCCACCTCAGCAGTTTTTTGACCTTTTCCTAACACAAACAGCAACGGAAAAGTCACCTGCAGTGCCAGCAGTCAGGGCGTTAGGAACTGAACGAAATCTGTAGCACAGTGCCTTGCCAATGGAGGTAAAACACCCGGGCAGTGGGAGCAGCCGGGACGTCCCAGCGTCTTTGAACGTTGATCTGCTCACCAAAATCCAACCGAGCGGTGCACGCGGCTCGACTGAAGTCCCTCAGAAAGCCGGGACTGCCGAATTCAGGGAGACGGAGAGGGAAAGGGGACAAAGCCTGTCTTGCCACACACAGTTTGAGAGAATGCGTAGTAAGTTCCTAAACTGCTAGGATTTACAGAAACGTGGCACATGTCACTAGGACTGATTAAATATGCTGTTTTCCCTCATAATTGTTATTTAAAAAACGAGAAAAATTATCCCGGGGAGGAAATACTTCGGGATGAGGATGTGTGTTTAATACAGATCCTGTGGGGACACCATCCTCGCCCACCTCAGCACCTTTTCCAAGGGGCACAGCTCGTGGGATGACGAGCGTCCTGGCAGGAGGCTGGAACCTTCCCTCTCTCCCAGTCCTGCCCTGCTCGATGGCCGCCCTCGCCCCGCAGAGCCAAGGCTGCTCACCGCGGCAGCGGGACTGAGCTACCGCTCCATTCCCAGGCTTTTTTTTTTTTTCCCTAATTTTTTTTTTTATTTATCCATTTCTATTTTAATAAGCGGCCTGTTCCCTTGGCCCCAGCATGCCTCCCTCCCCTCCGGAGCCCTGGGTTATGTGAAAATGCGTGTGCCAAGCGGTGGAGGCGTGGTGGAGCTCCTGGCTCGCCGTGACATGCTCCTGACGTACTGTGTGGTCAAGGAGCCGGGACTGGGGGGCCTGAACGAGGGCCAAGCCTTGCACTTCAGCTTCCTGACCTGGCAGCCATTCAGAGAGACCCTGCTAAGTGCTATTTCCTAAATACACTAGCTTTTCATAACAATCTTACCACATTGCTTTCCTTTACAAGCTCTCTTAAAAGAGAACTGGACTCCTTCTGGTTAATCTACACAGACTGCATTTGGAAGCCATCAGAAACTGAACTCTAAACAAAACGTTATTAATGTGTTGTAATCTGCCCTCAATGTTCCAGATGAAAAGAAAATGTTTTATAGTTTTGGAGTATACATTTTAATTGCCTTTTAAGAGTGCATATACTTTTAGTGCTCTCTGTTATAAAACTGCAGTATCTGTTTCTTGATAACTGTTGAATGATCTCAGCTATTTTTATTAGGTTCTCTCCCTCACCCTGGTCCCTCTCCTTAAGCTACCACTACGGCAAGGCTTTCTCAGACCGATCCTGATATTAGGCTGGCAAACACTTTCAGCCTAAGATAAACTCCATTATAAACAACTTCTTTACAACATCCCCTCTCTGTAAAAACACTCGGATCCAGAAAATTATTTCTTGAAATGAACTTCGAATCCAGCTACTTCCGGCAAAAAGATGAAGGGCTAAACCGAACTTCCCAGATTTCGGCCCTTCCCGCTCGGTTTGCTGTTGGTGCTTCGTTCTCGAGTCGGGACGGAGGAACTTGGAGCAGCTCTTGGAGATGTTGGGGCTGCCCCTGGCCCCACCGGAGCTGGCCGAAAGCTCCTGGCAGCACCTCAGCCCAAGCCTCACAGTAAGGTCCCACCTGAGCTGCGAGCCCCACATCTCCTCACGACACAATTCCTTGCCAGAAACGAGGAGCAGAGCCTACGAGGTTTTATTTGGGCTGAATTGCCTTCCCTCAAAGCAGAGGCTGCCCTGTGCAATAAGATCTTCTCGTGCTTCTGGGGGAAACGGGACAGGGATCACAAAGCTGCCCGGCACGCTTTCTGGGTGTCTCCTTACTAGAAAAGTACTTGATAAAATAAATAGAAATCCAGAGTTGTAAAACTAACCCCAGCTTTTGTTGTTAAGTTGCAGTTTCAACAGATGACAGGAACCTTTAAAAATACTTTGTTTTCAGAAAAATCAGGCATCTGGATATTACTCTCGTACCAACCAATGTGCTAGAAAAGAACGGCTCTAGCTCTCCAGTTTTAGATATGCACTCCTTAAAATACCAAAGCCTGTTTCCCTAACCTTTGGTTCTTACACACCTTTGCTATTAGTTTCTTTTCAACGTTAACTCTAACTCCTCCCGCGATGTCTCTAACACCTCTCTAATACCTTCTTGACTTGCAAGATATTATGACTTGATACAACGCAGGCCAGGATACTTTGCAGTGGGAACTGCGCCCTGTGCTTGAGGAACAACCACTTTTCAAAGTTTGCCTCTAATGTAATTAAAATACTTTAAATGGCAAAGCCCCTCTCTCACGTTGGACTGGGAGCCACATAATGCAAGTGAACTCCAGTTCATTGGTGCTCTTTTAGTTCTTTTTATCTTCAAAACTATCAGCGCTTGTAATTTTTTGATGTTGTTTTTAGGAATTTTTTTTTTTTTAGTA
Source organism: Apaloderma vittatum (assembly GCF_000703405.1). NCBI lineage: Eukaryota > Metazoa > Chordata > Aves > Trogoniformes > Trogonidae > Apaloderma > Apaloderma vittatum. Next base: position 932 of record NW_009703246.1, on the reverse strand, counting down.
TGCAGATGTGCTTGTGAAGATTAATGGACTGGGAACACTGAAATCTTGTCTTAATCAACTACAGGGAAGGCAACTGCTAAGTAAAATTTTCCATAATGCTGCACACGAGTTTAACCAGCATCTCCGCCGACTGCAGAGAAAGCCTCCCTCGTGTTGGAGGGGTGCAGAGCCACGAGGAGTCCAATCCCCCCTCCCCAGAATCGACAAAGTTCTGCTCACGATCAGATTCCACCTCCACCACTCGGCTGAGAGAGTCCCACTACAAACTTTAAATAAAGATTATATGGAGAGAAGTTAGCATTCCGTAACAGGGTAATGCAAAAAAAATAAAACACCCAAAAGAATGCCTGAAAGCCAGCGTGCGTGCACACATTTAATTAATGGCTAGGTTAATTACACCAATTTCGTTACTAATTGGATCAGTTTAAACCTGCTACGTCGAAAGTAACTTGGCAGACAAAAAAATGTTACCATAATTACAAAAACAACCGGTTTCTTGAATTAAGTAATTCCACCAATTAAGTAATTCCGCCACACGTAAAGCAAACCCAGCCTTAATCATTTGTGTAGTTTTGACTCATTTTTAGCAACGTGCTATTTCTCAGTGCTGATGTCTACAAAATCCAGCACCATTACTCACGGCAATCGTTTCTGAGGGTGGATCCATTCACGCTGGTTGAAATAACTGAATAGAATTTGCCAAAGTGATGGGAAAACAAGTTCTGTGAAGAGGTCCTGGTCAAAAGAAAACTTACCTAAGGTTTCAAATGCTGCTTTTGGTTTAAACCTCCGGGGTTTGAAAAGTCTGATTACAATTTACAGAATACCACCCTCGCTTCAAAACTTTCTGCTTGGGATTGCTACAAAAAGAAAAATTCCTGCAGCAGCTCAAGCCTGCACATAGCTCTGAATTTGCCAAAACCAGAAAGAGC
>NW_009703245.1:0-35576 GCF_000703405.1 Apaloderma vittatum | reverse complement strand
AGGAGGCAGCTTTGGTCTCCGTGTGTGTCCGGGCTGCTACTCTGCGCGGGCGAAGGGAGCCGGGGCTGGCGCCTCGCCGCTGGGCTCGCAGCGCCTTCACTTGTCTGTACTTAACAGGGCTGCTGATGGAGAGGGTCTTCGGCGTAGGGAGAGGCCCAAAGGAGAAGTTGTAGGGTGCAGGGTGTAAGTGACGCCTGTTTCTTCAGGGTGGGGAGCTGGCGTAATCTCACTCTTGCTGCCAAACACTCGCTGCTTTTGCCTATGAAGGACTCTGGCCACCCTGCCAGATGGTTCTCAGAGAGAGAGAAGTTTGGGAGTGTCGAGACATGAGCTCCCAAATTCAATGCTCAGCTGAGATCCTCAGGTGACAGCACAGAGTTCTTATGCCTGTGTTTATTAATATTCTTCTGCAAGTACTGAGCATCTGGTTGGCCCAGAGGGGTGGGCAGAGGATCAATATTTTGTGAAACCAAGGCAGTCATCTCTCAAAGTATCACAGGGCTCTGGAGATTTAAACAACCCCTGTGATCACTAAATGCTGCGAAGGCTGGGGTTAGCCCCTGCCCTCTCCTCAGCAGAAAGTCCAGACTTAACTAAATGGAAGCCTACAGCTGGTATGTTTATGACCTCTTGGTTTAGGACATAAGTATGTAACATATGAATTACGAATTAACTGGAATGTAACAGCCTGTCTACCTTCCATATCCTACCCAAGGGGATAGACCCCCACTCCCCAGTCATGCTCAGTCCTGTATTTTGGTAACAGAAATCTCAAGTCAGGTGATTAGATGTTATATCTCTTGATTTCTCATTACAGGGCTGTTGACATTTCTTTGGGGTATCCAAGTCTCAGTCTGAATTCTTCCCGTTCTCTTAAACTTCTCTTAGAATGCAGGCAGAGCATTTCTGTCCCTCCCTTTTTGGACCTTCCTTAGATGCCTACTTTGTTATTAAATCCCACAAGTTTTCCTTCCTAATGTCTGGTGGTTGGATTCTTTTAGGTGTGTTGCCTTGCTTGCAGTGAGTAAACCAACTAAACAGTGTCATCATGGGATTTGATTTTATGTGGTCTTTTACAGACTGAGGATCTGGTCTTGCAAAAGCTTATAAACAAGTTTACATTCATAGGATCTGGTCTGGAGTCTGTTAAAGTTAGTGTGAGGCACCTGGATTTGCTCTGCATTAAGGCAATAAATACTAATTAGCACATGTGTTTAAGGATAATGATGTATATTTGCAAAATTAGTTACAATGCAAGTACGTGAGCTCTTAGTGTCAGTAACAACCTCTGGAGGCTTCTTCAACGTTCAAACTGTTGAACTTACTTTCCTTTCTGCTTCTTCTTACCTGGGTAAATTTATTACAGAATTGTAAAAGTTTTATGGTGGCAGTATTTCAACAGATGAAACATTGAAAATTATCATGTGGTTACTATGTGTTTTTCAAAATAAAATTTCAGTGTTGGCTTTCTTTCCAGCCACCCAGTCATTTACTTTTACAAAATTTCTTAATTTCAGTTAAAAAAAAAATTGGCTGAGGTAAAATATACAATATTTGATAAATGCATTATGTTGCTCCTCTTTTTTACTTATTGAAAAAGGACTGATTTGATCTCTTGTTTTTGCAATTAAAAATACATTAATAGTCAGAAGAATCAAATACAGCTAGTGTTCTCTTTCAATAAAGTTGCATGTCTGTATGCATATTTACTATGAATGTGGAGTTCAGCCATTTTTACTTTGAATGCTTTAAAATGTGCTTTAAATGCTAGGCAGCAAAATTAATATTTAAGCGAATGCATACAGCAAAATAGTTGATTATATTGGAACTGTGAGTGTACCTTCAAGTACAGTCTGGATAAAGTGTTTCTCTGTAGCGTGATCACAATTCCTGCAAACCTTTTATCCTTGTCTGTGAAATCATTTCCAATTCTGTGCTCCTGCGAAGCATGTGCTTGGTTATAGTTTTCAAAACCATGTGGTTTGAGCTACTATTTAAATATAATATTTATGATACTACTTTGGTTGTTCAACTTAAAAAGAGAAGGGCTGCATACCATTGCATACTAAAAAGCTTCCATGTAATTACTACTTTTCGCAATACTGCTGCGCAAATCTCTGTGGTGGAAATTTCGGTAGAGACTGTGCAGTTAGCAGTTACTTTATGGTAACAGCTATGAGCTCTTTTTCTTGAAACGTGGGGGCTGCAGGCATTGGGGAGTGTGGAAGTGTGGGCCTGCACTAGTTTTTATGTGTTAATTATAGCAACATGTGTGCTGGCTGCTGGCCTTTGTGTATTTCCAGGGGCACAGAGAGTGTGTGGTGGGTTCCCACAAACCATCCATCTGTACCACTTTGGGCTTGAACTGCCTGTTTACACACGTTGTTCTTATTGTCATTTTATGCAAATATGTCAATTCTGGTTGCGCCTTGCCAGGGGAGTGCTGGGAGGTGTGGGGTTACTCAGGCTGCCCTTCTCTCCCTTGCATATCTGCAAAGAGGAAACTGTGACCCTCCAAGAGTCAGAGTCTGGTCCCAGTTCAAAGCTGGGCATTTCTTCACTGATGGTGATGGACTTTAGACCATGTTGTAGTTGCAGGTAGGATTTGGGTCTTGGAGTCATCTTCGGTTCTTCAGGGTAACCTTCCTGGTCTCTACTTGCTGCTCCACCAGCAGTCAGTTGTCCTGTGTGCCCACTGCAGGTATCTTGGTTTCTCTTGGGTGTCTCACATAGCTCTCGGCCACCCCTGTTTCATCAACTGAGTCCTTCCCTGTCTGTCTCACATATTCCAGAAATGACTAATATGCAAAACCTGGCATGAAGGGAGTAGTTACAACTACCATTGTGAATAAATGAGTTACCCCTAAAAGGGCTGTTCAGACGTTAATGGAAAAGATGAAAAAAATTCAACCTCATTGTTGTGCACTGTGCAGGCTGACCGTGCTGCAGTAGCGATTGGTACTTTTCTTTGCACAGAACTGATTGAAACCTCAGTGAGGAAGTTCTATATGTTAAGGAGAGAGAGATGAAAAAGCTTGTAGAAAATTAAAAGAGCTGCTCTCCAAGATGACAAATCCCAGATAGAATCAGTTTTAAAGACTGCGAGATGAATTCAGCCATATGATACTTCCATGTGACTCCTGGGAGCGAGGGACAATCGGTGTACGCATATAAAGCGGAGGAGTTTTGTTTAAGAGTTTGCAAAATGCGATCCTTACCTTAGGAATTAATGATTATATACCGAATCCACGAGCAGACGATATTGCAGGCCCTTGTGACAGTCAGACTTGGTAGCTGTAAAACAGTGGTCTACAACCCAAAGAATCTAAGGTGTTCAGTGGGGATGCCCAAAGACAAGTGCAGAATTGTCTAAGATAAGTGTATTTACAAACACTTGTATATGACCAGCAGTGCTGAGCTCTCCAGGCTGTTCCTGCTGTCTGGCTGCTGCTCTAAAGGGAAAGTATTGAAAATTGTATGAAAGCTTCTTTCTGAGAAAGGGAGAGAGATACAAGATGAGGGTCACCACTTAGCCTGCGCACAGGAATGCAGCAGAGACAATTAATTTGTTCAACTTGCATCAGATTGTAAACAAGATCAGAACTAGTAGGACTAACTTCTTCCTCTGCAAGTTTCTCCTATTAACGACCTGACTATAAAGTCTAATGAATAAAGAGGCCCAACGCTAAAAGCAGATTCACTCCTAGAGATACGCTCTGCCTGTAAGAGGAGTGAGATGCAGCAGCTGAGGGAAAATAGTTCTGTACTCTAACTTCATATACTTAATTTTCTGTCTTTTTCAACCTAAAACATAATAGTCTAATCTAATGTAATAGAGTGACTAATAGTCACTCTGAAAAATATTTTAAAGGGTTAAAGAGGCACCAGAGAACTGCCAGAATATGACAGCTTGAAAGTTAGCCATGTGTGAAATTTGTGAACAAATCATTTTTCTCCATTTTTTTTTTAATGTAACTGGTAGATATGAGTGAAATGGGTCCAGGTTCTCTTAAGTTCAGATACACAGGTTAAGTTTTCCTTAACCTTTTTTCTTGGATTCCTTGTTAAGATCTAGACTTTTGCTAACTTCCTGTTTTCATCACAAGTCTTACAGTGCATGATTTTTTGCAAGGTTTATGGAGTGTTGTGAACAAGTGAAAATCTTCTTTCTCTGGAACAAGGAAGGCAGGAAAAAGCTGTAGAGGTGGAGTTTCGGAATTCACAGTTGCCTCCGTAAAGGGCTAAAACAGGAAGATAAATCAAAAACTCCAGAGCTTTTCGGTTAAAGGATGTAACCTGTTTCTGTAGATTATATGGCTACAGAAGGTGTTTTGGGAACATATCCTATTTTTTCATAGAGTTTATCTGTTTAATATTCACATCTGTTTTTGAGAAAAATACTGGAATAGTAAAAACTGCCATTTGTCTTGGGCATTTTATGAGCCTTTGAAGGTTTTCAGAGGTTTTCGTACAAATATTTCTCCTTTTTTCTTTTTTTACCAGCATAAAACATGGAAGTGTGCTGATGCAAGGCCAGTGTAAGCATGAGGAGAATCAAGTTCTTTATCATGCTTTTAAAATCTACTAAGTGAGGGGAAGCATGGATGATTTGTAAGTAGTCGACTGGCATATGGTACCATTATGATAACATCATGTTCACAGCACTTTCCAGATTGATATACAACCTTTCTAAAATAAGCTCAGTAGAAAAAGAAAAAAGAATGTAAAGTCATTTAGCAGCCAACAGGCTTTTGGTAGCAGCGTAGGACAGTGGTAGGTGACTTCACTGACACTCAGTTTGTCAAATGAGTTGTGCGTCGTAGTCTAGTACCTACTTGACAGGCAGTCGCTCCAGAAAACTGCCGTTGCACTTTGTACACCGGGGGCTGATTCGTGCTTCCTTAATTCACAATGAAACGCTGCATTCATTTTCATTCCATGCAGTCTTGGTGAAGTCATGGGGGTTAGCACAAGGTATAGAATTTGTTTCTCAGGAGGAAGTCCGGTATTAAGCCCTTTGTTAGCAGCGTGAGGAGAAAGGCTGGGGTTATCTGGGGATGGAGGCTGAATTATGCTCTACTTCTGGATGGAAATATCCAGGCTGAGACTGAAACTGTCTCATTGACATGCTGTGTCATTTATGGTTCTCAAGGAATGGTAAAATCATAAATATTCTTAGAAGCAGGAGCCTTGACAAGACAAACTACGGCAATGTTTCACTGTTCAAAGGAATTTTATCTACTCGCCACAGCTAGCTTAATTCTATTAAAGAATTAAAACAATGATACTTTATATGTCATTATTATAGCATAAATTATACTTTTGTTTGCCCTCATTTAAATGTAAAAGCTGTAAATATCACTTTAAAGAAGTGCTGGCTGATTAATTTGAAATCGTATTAACTTCTGTGTGCTAAAATGGATAAGGTAAATCAGAACCATTAAAGTTATAACACCTACCATTTCTCAAACTTAGTAAAAAATGTCCAATGTGGCAATGTTCTTCATCCCTTCTTCTCTTCTAATTTCCTTTTTTTCTGCATATTTCAGGTAGGCATTTTATCAAGCAAACAGGGCCAATCAGTTATTTTATAGATACAATTTGAGCATCAGAAAATTTACTTCTCAGTGTTATTATGCATTGACTTCTCCAGAACGCTGTGTGACTAGTCATGCACTGAAATGCTAGGGGAAGAAGACTTTTATACCAGTGTTTACTTGCAAAAGGATTAGGTATTTGGAGGCTTTTTTTTTTTCCCCCCCAGCTGTTTAGCTCAAACCAGGACACCATATAATGTTACAACAAGTAATATCCTTGTACTTAGTTTTGTAGAGTTTGTTCGATGGAGCAAAGTACAGTAACTGCGATCACTAACTAGAACTACTAATAACGACTTTTTCAGAAGACGGCAAAAAACTTTAAAAATAAGTACTCCAACAAATCAGTCTCCTTTAGTGGTGGCAAGTGTAAATTACAGCGAGAAGTTCTTTTGGTTTGAAGTTTTTAGTGCCGTTATAGCTGTCATTTATTATGCATTACATCTTTGAAAGGAGAGACATGGGTAGCTTATAGGCTGTATTTGCATAGTAATTGAGGATTGATTAGATGCAATCCCTGCAGCGAGGGCTACTGGGAATAAGTCGCAGAAATTACAACAGTGGTAAATTATATTTACAAAATAGCCATTTACAGTAAATAATGATGGTCAAATATACAGAAAGATTTGTATGCTGCAAGTAGAAGGAGACTTACTTGCATGGTACTACCTGCTGCAGGAGAGGATCCGTCCCCGTGTTACCTAGTACTGGATTATAAACTCTTCTGGGCAGAAGTTGTGGTTTATGTGCGCTGAGCTCTGTGGAATGACAAAATAGCGTGCGCTGACTGTGGGCAGAAGATCGTGAAGTATCAGTTAACCAAGGAATGCATTGGGTGCTCTTAACAGTTGAGGCAGCTGCTAGGTCCATTCCAAACTACAGGGCTTTTGAAAAGTTTTATTTTTCTTAATCTTTCTTTTGGGTTTATATTGTGCCACTTTGGCTGATAAAGATGTAAGTGAAATCTGTTTCCCAAAATACATTCCATGGGATTGTTTGCAGATGATCTGAGTGCAGCCTGGAAACTGAGCTCGTTCCTCTTGCTCTCATCTGTAAAATGCCAAAAAATGTGGCAACTCTAAATAAGGGGCAAGCAATGTTAAATAAGAAAGGCAATGGAAAATAGCTTGGTAGGCAGAAGTGTGTGGTTAGGAATGATGCAGAAAGTCACATATACAGCAAAGAGCAAGCAAAAGAAATACAATTAGGGAAAATAAACAAGAGGTAGCAAAGGCAATAAAATTCGGCAACAGATAAAAGGGTCACCCAGAAATTATTGAGTTAAATGAGAATGGTAAAGTGAGGAATCAGATCTATGTATGGTGCAAAATCCTTTTGCTTGACAGAGAGAGGGAGACACAAAGAGAAATAGGTAGCAGGATGCTGCTGCACTGATTAATGTCCAGCGTTTAATGCTGATGGTTTCTAGATAATCCAGACATCCTCCTAATTTTTCCTTTAGCAGATTTTTTTTCCTGTTCTCTTATTTTTCTGCAAGTCTTCCTTTTGTCTTATCCTCGCTAGTATTCTTTTTGGCTTCAAGTTTTCCACTTGAAGGGCAGCTTGATAGAACATTAAGCAGAGGACAGTTGTAGGGTCTGTATCCTCTGTGTATAGAGAGCTAAGTTTAGGTTGTTTCTTCCGTATGCGTGCATTCAAAAAACAGGAGACCTCTTTAAAATAATGTGCGCTGGAAGCAGAACATAGACTCGTATTTCTGTTGACTTTTGTAGAAGAACCGTGTTTGCACAGGTACTCTAGTGTGAAATAGGCTCTGGCTTTCATGCACAACCTACCGACGTGCAGACTACTGAAGGCCAAGGCAAATATGTGTTCTGGGCTTGTTGTTCTGGTGTAAATTTTAGTAATATCGCACACTGTACTGACCTGAAGGGATTCATAAATGTTGTTAGGATCTGATTGTTCTGTCCTGCCGAATTGTGCTCGATGAGGCACCCAGAAAGGGGAAGGACTGGTGTCTTGGTGGGGCTTTTCCACTTTGTGATGGAACACAGCGTTAGTTCGGCCACTGCTGTAAACTTAACAGACCCCACTGCCTGTGTGTTCCCACTCGTCTGGGGGCTGCTACCACCTGCCTGGTATTTCCCAAGTTTGTCCCTGTCTGGCTTCAGCAGTGCAATCCCCAGCTGCCTTTCAGTTGTCGCTTTCTAGGTTGTTTTCCTTTTTCCTGAGGAGCTGATAGTCAAGAGACACCTCATTGGAGTTTGGAATAATGGGAGTTTACTGGTGACAGCACCGAAGAGAATAAATAGAGGGAGTGAAAGAAATTCAACTTAATTCTGGAAGTAGTACAAAAAGGGGGCATAAAACTCTGAGAGGACAGCATTTGGGTATGTAGATGTATCCTTAGCACTTGCGCATTTAATAAAGCTAGGAATGTAATTATACAAAATGAGGATGTCATCTTAAAAAACTGCAAGGATATGGAGTCTCCATCCACTGTCCTGGGCAGCCAGCTTAAGGGGGCCCCACTTGAGTAGGGTGGCTGGACCAGATGACCTGCAGAGGTCCATTCTAACCTCAACCATTCAGTGGTTGTGTGAAATTGGGATAAATTCAATACTTAACAGTTGTCACTGAAAAGTAAATTAACCTGCCCAATACTCTTTCATGCACACTGAATTCACTGGAAGACTTTACTAGAGTTCCTGTTAATGCTTCTGGGTTGTTTTGCCAGCAGAGAACGTTATAGATTTGTTAGCACTGGATTTACTTCAATGAATCCATTTAGGAACATTGACTCTCTTTACAAAAAGGTTACAATTTTGTTTAAAAGTGACTCTTTTCTGTATTCTGGAATGCTTTCACGCCACTTGTTTATTGCATTGCATGGGAAAAAATAATGTAAAGTCTTAACTCATGCATTAGAGTTGTGGAGAAAAAATTGTGTAAGTCAGTATTGCATAAAAATATCACTGTTAGCAGACTATGTTGCAAATTGTAAACTTGAATCTTTATGTGTGAGGGTTAGTAGATCTGCTCTCATGAATCACTGTGGTTAGCAGTGTGAATAATGCAGTCTTAAAAAGTTATGTCACTTCAGGTAAATTCTTAAGTCACAGTGCTGATCCCCATTTAGGTCATCCGCTCCAAGAGCAAGCAGTGCTTGAGTGTTTGCATTTCCTCCTGAAACCCCAGCTGCTAGTCAGACTTTCTTTCTTTCCAGCTAACATCTTGGACATCTGTGTATGAATTAAAAGAAGTCTTGTGTTGCATGTTGCCTGTCATACAGGGAAAAAAATGCTTTGATACAAATAAGTATTTTCTTGTATTAGTGTAAAGCTTGATATTCATCATGCAGAAATTCATAATGGACAAAGAATTCTTCTCATCTAGCTAAAACTAACAATTCAGAGACATCAGATACTAGGCTGTTTGGAAATAGGATAATGTCATCTTCAGTGCCTTCATAGTGCAATATTCTTCTCCTTCATACTGTAATATTCTTTTTTATTTTAATTGTACGCAACACTTAAATCTGTACAGTGTATGCCAGAAATATAATGTACCCTCTGTGTTGCTCACTAGCATATTGCTGTATGGAGGACATCACTTTTTGTTGTTTTCAGCCTCTATCAGATCTGAGTTTCAAACCGGAACTCAAACTAAGTCCACAAGGATGGGCTTAGCACTCGGGATATTCAGCTGCACTGAAATCTTGCTGTTCTTTTAAAGCTGAGACTTTCACCAGAGGTATGTACGACAGTGAGTTTTTTAGGACAAACAGTTTCTTTGGATGTCTTTACATAATATATAGGTCTCCATTCTCCTTGAGACCTTTAAGCACTTTAGTAAATTTAATATTAAGTAATAAATGTTTTGGTAACTGTTGTTTATAGGATAAATTTACTGTCAGAAAAGAGATGTGTTACAGAATCAAGAAGGGTGAAGCCGGTTCTTGGCTTTGTCAAAGACTGCCTCTAATATCAGTGCCTTATATTTTCTGGGAATACTAATGCTCCTGATATTTTTTTAAATCTTAATGTGTTTGTAGAGTGCTCCAAGATCCTGTGCAAAGTTCTTTTGGGTACCGTATGCATCCCTAAGCAAATTAGTCCTGCATTAGCTGTAGATCAGTCTACCCTGCTCATTTCTCTTAATTTTATGGAGGTGACTGTTGTCAGTTACTACTAAGTCCAAAGCCAATTAGTTTGGTCCAGTTTGTTGCTAAATTTTGTACAATTGGATGATAATAGTTTCATTCCAGAAGATCTGATTATATATCAGTTTTCTCATCTATCTGAAGTCTGCTTGAAAATAGAACTGGATATGTAGGCAAAGTCTCATTGTCTGATAAAATCTTATTGGACTTCCTTTCTAATTTCTAATCAAGCAGAAGCCTTTGTAAAAGGGAAAAAAATCGTTGGGAGCAGAAGCAGTACTGTTTCAAGAAACTAATGTTAGGTCAGCTGTGGCAGCATCGATCCTACTCAAAGTACCACAAAAGATAAACACAAACACTAATTTTAATTATTTAAAATATTTCTTGCTGTGATAGAATTGTAAGGTATGTGCATCTTTTCAGATGAGACAGGGTCTAATTTGGAGCCTATATTTGAAGTTAGGTCTCCAGGTGTCTGCTTCTTCAAATTTTGTGACACTCACGTACGTAATTACCAGCCTAACCCAAACCCAACTGAAGTCAACAGGTGTGTTTTAAAGGATGCAGAGTTTGGGCCTAAATTGTTCTCATAGTGTTATTCAAAAATGTTTAGATTAAATAGGGTTCTGTGGCCTGTTTTAAAACAAAACATCAAAAAAAACCCAAACCAAACCCATACAACTTGTTTTAAAAAGCAGCATATAATGAAGTCCTCAATGCATTTCTAAATGTGTAAAGTCTGTTAAAGTCACATTTAGATGTGTGTTCCCTCAGTCAAGCCACTTCCTCACAATATATGCTCTGCCAATCAATATCCAAACAGAAAGAAATTGAACTTGCAAATGATGAGGGTCTCCTTGGGTTTCTCCACTTACTCCCTAAAGCTTCATGTCAAATACAGTAGACAAATCTTCACATCTAAATAATTCATCTGCAAATGATGGGAACAAGGGGAAGAAAAAAAAAAAAAGAAAAAGGAAAAAGTTGTTCCATGCGAAAATACAATAATGCATTAAAATTAATCAATTTCCTCCTGCTGGGGAACAATCATTTAGAAAACATTTTAATTACCAAAACTGAATAATGGGATCAGTATTTTTGAGAAGGTTGGATTCGCCCTACTGAGCACTGGAGAATCTTCTTCACGGGAGCCCGTAAAAACATTGCTGTTTTCAAGTTGCTACTTTCAATCATAATACTTCTGGGGAGAAATCTGATTTTTTCACAGCAGCTTTTAAGGAAAATGTCGAGTGGACAGCAGGCACATATTAACTCTTCTGTGCCCAGAGCGCAGCTTTGCAGGCACTCTCACATTTTTTCTTTTGGATGAGAATTTATTATGCATTACTCAATACATATCTGAAGTCAAATTTTCAAGCCAAAGTGTTTGGCTGCAACAACAGACAATGTTGTAATGTAATCTTGTAAAAATAGCATTCTTGAGTCCGTATCCAGCCTAGCAATGAATATAGAAACTTGCAGAAATAAGACAGCCTGGTCCGTTGTCTTGGCCAGAAGTGTGGTGTTCAAGGAGAATGTTACATTGGGTACAACGACTTTAACTTTCGGAATTTGCCATGAAATAACCTCTTTTTCCCTGTTTGATGCATAAAGATTTTGGTTTCCAGCTCTGGCTTCATGGGCATTTGTCAGAGATCTGCATGTTAATCAGAGTCATGACTCACTCATTGTGGAGCACATGGTGACACCCAAGGAACAGCCACTACCTGACCATCTGGGAAAGTTGTAGGAGACTGTAATAAAAAAAAAAAGTGTTTGTACCAGAATTTTCTTCACACACATGGGCTATATTTTAGTCTAAACCAGTTTATGTCAGTTGCCACAGGGTGACACCCAGGAACCAGCCACTACCTGACCATCTGGGAAAGTTGTAGGAGACTGTAATAAAAAAAAAGTGTTTGTAGCAGAATTTTCTTCACACAAATGGGCTATATTTTAGTCTAAACCAGTTTATGTCAGTTGCTTTTTTTTTTCTTCTAATAAACTGTGGAAACTTTGCTTTTTTTGAAACGTGGCATGACAGGCACATAGTCATAATTACTAATTTTGGTTAGGTTTCTGTGGGTGATGGGTAACACATGCAGAGATGTGACTGATACTGTATAATATCCGACTCCTAACTGCGAAGCCCTCGCAGAAGTCCTGTGGCTGAGCGGACATAAGGGCTCTATTTAAGAATACATTTCCCACGAAGATGGCAGCAGGTTCTGTGTAGCCTGTGTTTATACTGAGGCCAAATAGGAGCTGCTGTCACACTGTGAGCCATGGGAGAGAAGCTATTGTTTTGCAAGGACGTATTATAACTTCTTTACAAACACGGGACATTGGTTGGCAGAACAGTTAAATGGTTGTCTGGGCGCCTGCCGAAGATGTGGTCACATCAGACCTAAGCGTGCAGTGAGCAACTTTGCTGAAGCTGCCCTGCATGAATTTCAGGAAAATTTACACTGACTGGGGTCTTCAGTGTGGGTTTAGAGTGAGCTTGTATCTCAGTACTTTGCTGAATCAGGGTATCAAGTTTGCAAAGAGTATTAAAATAGATTCCCTGAGAATGATGTAAATCTTTATGTTCACGGTAGGTCACACAAAGCAGAGCTGAATATCCTAGTAATAAAAGTACCTTGTACTTGTGGAATGAGCAAAGTTCCCAAAATGGTTATTACATGCCGTATTTTCTGTTTTGGATTATTGAAATAGAATTACTGAGAATTAAGTTGTATAAAAGGCATTTTCTTTTTTATTTTCATAATTATTCTGTCACCCACATAAAGCTTTTTCCTGTCTTGAAGTAGTCTTGGTTGGTACTGAAAATTGCTGTAGGATAAGTAAAACCAGTCTAATTGAGATTCATAAATCCACTTTTTAACAAGTACAATTAGGAATAGTTATTAGAGACCAGCTGGAAAACATTAGGGATAACAATTTACCATAGGAGGCTTTTGTATGTGTCTGAAAAATTGTTTGATACCAAAACCTAAATTAGATCACCAGAGAAATGAACCTGCTGTTTAAAATCTAATTTGTGCACAGAAAGTTAATTCTGAATATTCTTATTGATAAAAATTTTATTATTAGGTCTTGTTAAACTGCCTGTTTTTAATGGAAATCTGACTTTTAGAATGCTTTTCCTATAATTAAAATATGAGAAGTAGCAACTTGATTATATCGGATGCATTTGTGTCCAGTGGCGGTGTAATAAACTTTGGTCCTAGTCAATTCTATTCTCTATTATGATTTTTGAAAGTAGAGAAGTTTATTGGGCCTAATTCCAACCCAATTCAATTCAAAGGAATCGTTCAGTTACTGCAGTTTAGATGAACATTTTAGGAGCCTCCGTGCAGATTTTGCCATGTGTTGGCACACGGCTCCACACCTGCGGGGCAGGGAAGAAATAATTCACTGAGACTTGTCTCCCGCCAAGGAACTCTTCACCGGAATGTAGGAACACAGCAAGGGCTGCCTTGGCTCACCTGGAAAATTCTTCCAGTCCAGCCGTCGGTCTTCAGCTGTAGCACGTAGAGGGGGCAAGCCCACAGCAAGACTTTCCCAAATATCCTCCTTGTTTAGTTCTCCGGGGCTTTTTCTGCAGCTGGTGCGGAGAAATGGGCAAGTTGGAATGGCAGACTAGCTTTGATCCGGCCTGAAATCCTGCAGACCGGCCGTTCTAAACCTGAGTTTGCCTTTACCTATTCCCTGGTCACCTGCCTGAATTTTGCAATCGCTTCAATAGCCAAGACTTGTTTTAAAAAATAGAAAAATCTTCTGAGAAAAGTTATTTATTTATTAATATTTTTCATTCCTGTGGCAAGGAAACCATCTGAACAAATAATTTACGTTGGCTACGTATTACACTCAATCACGTCTCAATGGAGGACTTTATGATATGTGAAAAATCCTCAAACTTTTGGTTGTTTTCACATTACTCCTGTTGCAATTCAGGTTTTATTTTGGGAGTGCTATTGCAACAAAGAGGAGAATGCTTTTAGCATAATTGAACTGAGTATCTTAAAACAGCATCTCGTCAGTCAACTTTGAATTTTTTCTTCGTATTTGTGTTTAATGTGTTTCCCTCCTGGAAGATAGGACAAATCAAAGGAAAGAAGGTTATTATTAGAATTTTTTTAGGTTAAATAGGTAAAATCTGTTAACCATAATAAGCCATCTGTGAACAATACGAATCAAGGATGTAAATTCACTGTGGTCAAATGTTTTACAGCATTGATAAATTTGACACGTTTATTACTCATCTAATTAAATTGTGCACTCAGAGCAGGCAGGAGCCTAACAACGTATGCAGATGTCAGATGGGCGTTTAGGACACTTCTGATTAAGATCAGCTGGTTTACATCACACCGAGTTGATTTGTTATGATCAAACAAAACCTGTTTAACAGGAAAGAAAACGATCGAGCCAAATGCTGCTCTATGTAAGTTTGAGCAAACTCAGTGGTTCTACTGGGGTCGTATGGGTGAAACGAGCAGGAGGAGAGACCGGGAGCTGGGAGGATCTCCCCGCTGCAGCCCTTGTCTGGCCAGCAGGTGCCTGCAGTGGGGCTCAGGCCACGCCACAGACCTGGGGCGCAGGAAGGTGCGGGGTGGCCATGGGAAATCCCAGGGCAATTCCCCAGAGCCCTTCACGGGTACGGCTGCTGCCTCGCAGAGTTCAGCAGCATCTGGTGTTCGTATGGTCAGGTTAGAGTGTCACCATCCTCTGGAGATTAAAGATCGGTGAGAGCCCAGGGAAGTTGGTGAGGAACGCCAAATTGTACGTGAATTCTGTGACACTTTACGTTTAAATAATCTTTGTAACAACATGCCTGTGGAGGTAGGCAGTCAAACCTTTTCAGTTTCTCTTATTTGCACAGAACCATATCCCCACTGCCTCTTTTGTTCATCTGCTTTTCAAATACCTGCAACAATAAATCGCTTCCTTAGTGGGGAGGAATTATACTCTTGCAACCTTTTTCATTGTGAAGTATAAGCAAAGTTTTTTTCTGTCTCCTCTTTCAAAATCAAGAGGCAATTGGTTCCGATGCCAGCTGGGTACTCTTTACCTGGCTTTTGTCTATCTGCATGTACAAATCTAAAGCCTTAGGCTGAGCAACATACAATTCACAAGGAAGAAGAGTGCAGGACACCAAAAAGCTTGTTTATCAATTTTTTTTCTTCTGCCCAACTTTACGAATGGGGTTACTACCTAGGAAGTTGGGTTTATTTGTTGTATAATCAAATTGATTTGTACTCAGTCCAGAACCATTTATTTGAGGCAATTAATTGCCATTTGTTATTCCTTCCAAATTCACTTTTTAAAGAATTGCATTGCCAGAGGC
Organism: Apaloderma vittatum; assembly: GCF_000703405.1. NCBI lineage: Eukaryota > Metazoa > Chordata > Aves > Trogoniformes > Trogonidae > Apaloderma > Apaloderma vittatum. The sequence continues at coordinate 20,506 of NW_009703245.1, read as the reverse complement.
ATTCTATTTTTGGCAAGACAAGCGTGGTGCCAGAATGGGGGTACACACATGCATATATGTCAAATCCCTGCAGTAGCCCACCTGATTCCTTATGGAATCGTGTGAAAGCAGTCAGCGCAACGATAAATACCAGGGAAAACCTGTGCTTGCCAATAATGGAAAGCATAGATGCAAAGATTTTACTCGTTAAGCTTATAGCTGGCTGGAACTCCAGAAACCGAAATTCTAAATGTAGAGTTTTTATAGTTCCCAGCCCTTATTTTTCTGTGATTTCTGGCACCGGGTCAGAAGAGAGTTTCAGAGACCTGCGCTTGGGGCTTTGAGGGCTTGTAACACAAAACTGGCGTTTGGAATTCCACCCCAAACCAAGTGGCAGTCAGTGGCACACCAAGACGTTTGCTGCTCTCTGTCTGCTCCGGGTATAGACGGGCAGATACAAGAAGTTTTAGAGGGAACTTCTAGCTCAGTGTCCGTCAGAGCAATAAGCCAGAAAACAGAATGATTTAGATGACTGTGAGCAGTGTTTAAGAATAACAAGCACAGCTTTCAGAACACTTGGAGATAAAGGCAATCTTGTCTAGAGGGCCCTTCCCACCCCTCATATTCTATGATTTCTGTTGGCTGTGTTTTCCTTACTATGCCCAGAACTATCATGGGATGGAGTGGGATTTCTGACCTTTCAATTACTTGGAGCTGTGACTTCTTGGGAGTGCATGAGCCTGCTTGGTTTACTGGACTGTCTAAACCAGTATCTTCCTTTCTGGCCTTGCAGCCACTGAAAAGCAGATTGCTGATAAGAAGTTGATAATATTTAGTTTATACCAGTATGTTCTTTTAGAGCTAAAAAGCTGCTGTAATTCAACAGAGACACCATTAACTTTAGCAAATTTAAACCACTACTGTAAAAGAGCATGAAACTCGTCCCATGATTTGATTTTGATGCTGTATTCTCAGCCTGGTTAGGAGATAACTCGATAACATTTTCCAGTCAGCTTCAAATTAAATGCAAAATCTTTGGTCAACTGAATAACTTCTAGCTTAGAAATAGCCAGAAATGTCCTGTGCCTGGAGGAAATTTTGTGCCTCAGACAAGGGCTGTGTTTTGAGCCTTGGTAAAAGAATATACTATTATTTTGTCTCAGAAAATACACTAATTTTAATCTTGACTCTGAGAGTACCTCTCTTAATTCACTCCTTACAAAAATTTTCAAGGCATTTTAAGTGTTTTCAATTTGTAGCTTATATTTTAGTCTCCTGTTTGCATTAATTCCCAGGCTATACTGGGAGTTTGTTGAAAGAGGTTTTACATGATCCCATACTGTTTGCGTCTCCAGGCATCCTCCTTCCAGTGCTCTTGCACCTTGTGTCCCACACGCCCTGTGTCCCCCTGCTCCCCCCAGCATTACAATGGTCTTTACACGTTAGATTTTGTCCTGGGCTGCCTTGATGGTTTTATCGCTTCACTGACTTCTTCAGTGGCGCACAGGAAGTGGGTGTTTAGGACACAAAGTAAGGAAGGCTTCACTGAAATGAAGATGTTAAATCTACTTCCCCATTTTTGAGAGGACAGAAGTTTACCTTTCAGTCGTTTTCTAATAATATGGCTCCAGCTTTAAGCACGTCCGGCTCTGTGTGTCTGGCAGCAGGTCTTGTAACTCAGTAGTGGCACATGCGGCTGTGTGGACCTCGTTTTCTCCTTTCTCCCTTCTCAGTCTCTTGGTCAGTCTATTCCTTCTCTCTTCCTTTCTCAGCCTGGGTACGACTTGCTTCTCCAACGCCTCCTTGCTGTTTGACTCCGCTCTCGGCAGCGTTTCAGTGGTGTTGTGGAACCAGGATTTTAATTCGGTTTGTGGTATGTGGATGTCAGGCTCCTTTTACTATGTGGCTGTTTCCCTGACAGGGTGAAAGAGTCCCTCGCCATGCAAGGACCCTTGTTCTTTCTCTTCAATGATTGAAATGCCTGTAAGCCAGTGCTGGGGTGAAGGAGGCAAAGGCAGGCATGAATACATCTGCTGTATTTATGAACTAGGTACGATTGTGGTTTATTGACCATTCGAAGGGCTTTTGGCATAAGATTCCCAGTGGAAACCTTTTGTTACTGAAGATCTCGCTTTTCTTTGGAGTTACGATTTTGCTTTTATTGTGTTCGTGTTTTTTTTTTTTCCCCTGATACTGCTTTAATTTCTTTATAAATATCTGAATAATCAAATGCAGCCCAATATAAGACATAAGCTCTGTTCTTGCTGTGGCCAAGTTTACATGCATAATTCCTTTTACTGCATCAGTATATCAAGACAAAAATATATCACTTGGTGCTCTCAAAGCCTCAGCTTGAATATTAAAAAATACATTCCTGTAGCAGGTGTACATGTGTGTATATTTTCAGAGCATGGAAAAGCATTTTTTTTAGTCATTTAAAATACATTTGTCAAACCATGTGTATGTGTACCTGCCGGCTACGTGACCCTCGTGATTTTTAGGAAACAACTGGTTGTTTGGATATAAATGTAAAGCTGACTGACAAGATGAGCACGTAAGGTTTACATAATCCACATCTTCTTTTGAAAATAGGACAAACTTTGTAATGATAATTTATAGTGAATTGTCTTTTGAACTATCATCTGAAACCTTTAACTGCTTTAAATGATACTGTCCTGGTCAACATTAAGAACTATTTTGCATTGGAATACTCCATTATGTGAGAGAAAATTACACTCATATATTCCTCATGTAATTAGAAGGGCTATTCTCAGGTCTGTGAGCATGGGAGTTTAGGGAGAAAACAGGAGATAGGTACACATATACATATATAAAAGAAGCTCTGTGTGTGTCTCTCTCTCTCTATATATATATTTTAATGTTTAATACCTTTTGTCGTCTTGGATTTTGATTCCATAGGTATTTCTTTCATTTGGTTGAAGGAAGAACATTGTTTTTTTCCATATTACTGACAAAGGTTCTTCGCAGGTACGTGTTTAGATAGGTACCTCGGGTGGCACAGAACGTATGACAGCAATTGGAATATGAGCAGCTTCTGTTGTATCTTTGGGTCAGTATTCAGTTTATAAAGAAGTTAATAGGAATTGTAGGATTGATGTAAATTCATGTGTCCTTTTCTAAGCATATAGCAGAATTAAAAAAATCCAAACTACACCAATACCTAAAAGTACCATTCTAAATAAAGTTATAATGATTAGCAGATGAGACCTTACAATAAAATTTGAAAGTACCAAACCACAGAGGAAAAGGACAGTAAAACTGGAGATAGGAGAAGGGAATGAAAAGGGTATAGAACATATTTATTGTTAGTTAGTATGGGAAGTTTTATGGAGGGCATAGTAATGGAGAAAACAAAAATAACATTGATTTTAGATGTGATTGGGCTTCCTAATACAGAATATTTATATTTATTGATAAATTTCTACTTTATATTGCTTACTGATTATGGGAATAGGATATATATTCCATGCCAAATCCATTACGGGTGAAGTTCAGGCTGTTTATTTCAGAGGAACATGTCTTGAGCATAGACAGAAAAATTAGTGAAGAATATCACAGGAAAGTTAATCATAGTTGAAGAGAAAGCTAAAATGAATTACTTGAGCCGGTTCTAATCATACAATAGAAGGAATCACTAGAGGGGATAATTGCAGCAGGTCATTTCAGTCAAAACTCTGTTCATATCTATTCTTTATAGTAACTGTTCTGTTTCTTTGGAAAACAAAGTTAGAGAAAAAGGCTGGCCAGTTTTCACCAAGATCCGTACTTTACTAGGAACTGGTTTTGGATTCTGGGTGTCAGGTGCCTGAATGAAATGCTGAGGCAGCAGAAGTGAATTACTTGCAAACTATCTAGGGTCAGATCACGCTGATTTTTTCTGGCATTTCTCCTTTAAGTATTCTATAGTGATGCTTCTTCATTTTTTCACCTCTTTGTATACAGCTGCAAATCTTAGAATTTCCATTATATTTTGTCAACTGATGAGATAATGCATTAGAGAAATCTACATGTTTGCTTTTAATGAGTTTAAATTTTATTTAACTATTTTTAATTCCATGAATGGGATTCAAGAGCATATATTTTAATATCATTAACTTACAATGCTGTTAAACCCCAGAACTATGAATTCAAGGCAAACAGTAATAATATTGCTGATGTAAAATTTGTTGAGAAGCCTGAGCTTGGTAATGGATCTTTTATTTCACTAGCAAGATATGTAGTTAAACCGTATATCCATCTGTTAATGTGTCTTGCAGTGTAGATGTTGTTGTTTGACCGTGTTCAGGTTCCCTCTGATGCAAGCGTACTGCACTCAGCTGTGGTTAGTGTTCTGTCAGCAAACCAGGTGGGATTGACAATGGGTGATCATCACATAAGACTTCTTTGTAAGAATTTAAATTCATATGTAATATTAAACACCTATCCCAATACCAGCCCATCTGGATCACTAAACTAGTGAAAAAAGTTGAAGGTTGGACTAGATGATCTTCAGAGGTCCCTTCCAACCCCTGACATTCTGTGATTCTGTGAAATCGGTATTCTCTAACCATTTAAAAAGTCCCAGTGTCCTCCTTCCTTGCTAGAAGTGACTAGACTAGCAGTGAAATCAGTTTGTGGCTCAGACCTGAGATTGTGAATGGTAATAATGTCTGGCAGATACAAGATGTTTGTGACGTTTGCTCTTTTGAGATACCAGCTAAATATGAGACATTTTTTGGTTAATTTTTTTTTAACACCAAAGAAAATAATTGACATCACTGATAGGTACAAAGAAATTCATGCAAATATATCCACACCTTCATTTTTATTTTAGTTGTAAATCACATGCTCATTCGCTCTGAGCCTGTACAAATGGTATGTATCAGAGTTGAGCCAAAATCATTGATTGTAAAACTCTTTTGACCCAACTGGAATCAGAGCAGATTTAGATGTGTCGTGGATTTGAGCTCACAGACGTCTCCCACCATTTTTCCCTGCTGTTCCTGTGTTACGTGGCACTAATATAAGCCACACTTATTCATGAAGCACAAAACTAGTGTATATTTATTGATAGGCTTTGTCTTAATTTGGTGCAATATTTGCGATTTGTCCGAATAGGATTCCATTTCTGGTAAGGAAGTTGATTTCCTGATATGGTAGCACTATCAGGTGGATGTTTTCAGAGTTATTCCATTTGGATCTGTAGCCAGTGATTTGTATTTCTGAGTCACTAACTGCTTTATGTTAAGATCTGAAACATTCTCTATGGGTGCCTCTTGACCACCGCACCCGGTGAGGTTTTGCAGAGAGAGCCCTCCAACACTTCTCTGCAGAGTGTTGCACCCAGTGTTGTACAGAGATACAGGTCATAGTAGCACCATCTGAAACATTTCATACCCAGCTCATGGGCTTACGTTATCCTGAATTAGAGAAAGGTGCCTCCTCTGATGGTAGTCGCTGCAAGATGTTTGGTACTTACTAAGAAGGCAGAGTTAGCAGTGCCGGTTAAATCACTTCTTTGCTTCTCGTGCTCTTGATGGAATGTCATTCAATATCAGATCTTTATTCAGTTCATTGCACAGCAAAGATTGTACTATGTTGCTTTGAAGCATCTTTCTTTCCTGGGGCAAAGGTACCACATTCTGTAGAATTGGCAAAAGCTCCTGTTTCGTCCACCTCTCGAGCTAGCAGGCGTTGCTCATCCTACCCTCTGCTGGTTTCCAGTCTGTCAAAGATACACCCTTGTTCTTTTTCTTTGTACAGTAGAAGCCACCTCAAAATGCCTTTGAGGAGAACAAAGGAATAGCCCAAGCAATGTGGGTGTGGTGGAGCAGGCTGGATGCGATGTGAATCTCTGAGATTGGGATGAGACTTCAGACAGGATGGTCCCATGAGTGTGTTTTGGCTTAGAACAAGGATAGGATTTAGTGGATCTTCGTTTACATTGGGGTAGAATGTGCACAGAGGCAGCAGCTCAGGGGAAGAAGCGTAACTGAGAAAAAAACGCGAGACAAAAGGTAGTCGGTGATTCTTTTTGTTGCTGTTTATCTTCTTCAGCACATGTTCCCAGCCTTATTATCCATTCAAAAATGCGGAATACTGAGTCACTCCCAGATTAGTCCCTACAGGTTCTAAGGAGGGTCCAGTCTAAATTTAGTGACTGAAACAGGAGCATCAACTCTGAACAAGGGGACTCTCCTGCGGTGGATTTTTGGCCATACTTCACAATTTGTAGGTCTACAGGAAAGCATTTAGATATCTATTTATTTTTAGTTAGACCCATAGGTGACATTGATTTGAATGGGAAAAGAGTGTTGTAAGTTAAGGGAACTCCTGAACTCCGATACATACAGCATCTATTTAGAGAGATCTTTGTAAGCTGAGCCGTCTGAAATGTGTATAGAAATGCCAAGGCCACAGACAAGATTTGCAAAAGATTTAGTCTCAACCTTAACTGAATGATGGAAACTGCCTCATCAAGCTGCTAACTCAAGTTTTTTGTCCTTTATTTCACACAAGGTATCCAAAAAACAGACACTCAGGATCTGATCTACCCTTGGTTTGCTTGAGCACAGTATGATAAAAAGCATCTTTCTGCAAAATCTCTTTTGTTGAAAGGACATTCATTTATGACTTCACATTCCTCTTATTTCAGCATGTTCCCTTCTTCGTGCCTCGTACCCTGAAAGAAACTGTGGAGAGCTCCACTGCGTCGCTCCTTACACCCAGCTTGAGGTATCACCTCCCCAGGCCTTTTTATCAGTGAATGATGAAGCCCTGCTGCGAAAGGGGGCAGTTATGCCCGACGTAGCTCTGGGACACTAAAGAAATTAAAAATGAAATTGTGCACCAAATACTGAGCTAAGTGATAACAGGCCAAAACCTTTCTATTCCATGTCTAATAAGAGTTTTAAGAATGATAATGGACACTCTGCAATATGTTTACTAATATCTTTTCCCTAATTCCCTTAAAAATATTAATTCTTCCCTTTTTCCAGGATTGCTGTTTGCGATTGACCTTCTCTTTGGTTTTTTTTTTCAACTTTGCCCGTACATGTCACTTCGGACTTCCCACTGTACAGCTATAAATCCACCACTCGCAGACAAGAGCAGAGGATTGAGTCCTTGTCTAGTGCATTTATGTACAATCAAGCAGAACTCAAAATACAAAGGCGGCCTTGTTGATTGTGTCATCCAAAGGCATGAGGCAGGAAGTTAAGAGACAATACTGGGCATTTACTTCCCAAATGAACAACTTTTGATCTTGAAAATCTTTCTGTGTTTGCTTTCATATATTTCTTGCTGGACTCTTCTGGCTGCCACACCATCACTGAGTTGCTCTGTTTGTAGTACATCCTCTTCATATGTACTCTGCTTAGAAAGCTGAGCAGAGCCTTCATGGAAGATGTGGAAGAATTTTGGAGACTCCTGTACACCGTGAATTTGCTCCTTTTTTAGCTAGTGTTTTAAGCTGAAGTTTGGGAGGGAGTATGTTCCTCTTTTATGTGCTTTATGATGTCACCTTCAAACCATCTGTAATTAGGCTGTGGAAAAGGATCAAAAAGTTTGCCAGATAGAGAACTTTTTTCTCACCCAATTTAGTTTTGCATTTATTGATGGTTTATTATGCTGTAAAATGTCCTCAGTTGCACCTTGGAATACTGTGCTGCCTTCTCAAGCTCTTCATAAAAAGAAAAATCTCTTAAGAGAAGATTTCGAATTTATAGATGGAGGAAAGCCTGAGACTTGTGTGAGAAATATGATTTACTCAAGTCTGTACAGGGACCGCTTGGATCTCCTAGAATCAGTTCAGGTCATTAGTTTATGAACAAAGTGTTTTAAGAAATATGCATGATATTTTTTCCTTCTGTCCTTTGCTCTATGATAGCTTATATTTTATTGAGAACATCCAGCTGCAGTGAAAGCATATACTTTTACTGTACGTTCCTGGCATAGAAATATGTCGTCAATGCCGCATCGATCTAACTGCACAAGCTAGTTTAACGGTACGGTGTAACTTTAATTCCTTTTGATAGTTTGCTCTTTCTTGAACTGGCTATACTACCTTCAGAGAATCAGGCTTCATGCCTCGTTAGTGTTGTAATTCTCACGTTATCTTCTCCTGTGCATTTTTGGATTTAAAGTTCAGGTACCTGTTAGAGAAACCATACAAAATCTTTATCTCTCCACCTGCTGCCATTCCTGTAGATTTGACAGATGTAGAACCTTAACATCTTTTAACTCCTTATTTGAAAACAGCTTACCTTTGAAAGCTGGCCATGTTGACGTGGGCATTGTGAGAAACTGCCACACGTCACTAGCCAGGCTGGTGGCCAACAGTGCCTAAGTGAGTAGTTTCAGTGTTATCAGGAGACAAACGCTTGTCCTCATTGCAGAACTGGCACAGCGGCCGTCAGGGCAGTGACCATGGGGGTACTGTTTCCTGCTGTTTCTCACAGAGGGACGCGCTGAGCCCTGCCCAGTGGGACTTGCAAGGTCGGTCATTAGCAGTAAGAGCTTCAGGAGATGTGGGGAGTTCAGGCTGCAGGTTTGAAGTGATGGAGCCCCTTTATTACACTTGGGGTGGTTTTTTTTCTCGTACTCTAGTCCTTGTGACAAATAGTTCCCATTTCCTTTTTAAAAGAGTGGGCTTTGTTAAGAAAAAAAGAAAGCCGAGATCAATGCCTAGTTTTAGGCGTAACTTAACATCCTGGCCTAAATGGTATTTTTGTCTCCTGACACAGTGCTGCTTTTATTTCATTTCCTCTGAATATATCATAACAAATGTGATGGTTCTTGAGCATGGTTTAATGTGGAAATCCTAGTGTTAAGGATCAATGAAGTTAATTAGTAGTGATTAATGAGAGAACATTAATTGCTAGACTAGCCATTGGAATTGTGAACGGTCACACAGCTGTCAGAGAGGCATAACCGTTCAGCCTGCAAAGTCAATTTAGATTGTTTGTTGCACTCTATGCCCTTTGGTTAGTTTTATCATAATGCTAATTAAATACCTTGAATAGAAACTGTTAATGAAGGATGTAAGTTATGCATCGCCATATCTGCAAAACCATCTCAGTGTGTCTTTTCAGTTTGGTAAATTAACAGTACGATTGTCCCACTCTGCTTAACGGCAGGTCAGGCTGGAGCAGCACAGTTGACTTCATTAGAATTATTTGAATTTACCACAGTGTGACTGAAGTAAAAAACCTGCCAATTGTGATTTATTTGCTGGCTTGCCATGCCTCAGATTCTTCTTACTATTCACTGAGTAACTCTACGGAGTAAACAACTAGTGTGTGAAAGTGACTTTTTTTTCCCCAGTACCATGGTGAGGCAGACCTGTGCACTTACTTGCGTATGTGGATGTGTTCCACACTGGCTAGATGAGCAATTAATGTTTGTTTTTTCATTACCGCTTTACGTATCTGCATAGCTTTGGGGATGTACCGGGCCTCTTTCAAATAGTAACAAAGTTTGATGATGTTGCGTAGCTTTAAAATGCAACCTTTCCCCTTCCTTATGTCACGAAAGAAGGAGGACGCACAATTCCAAAGAAAACCCTTTTCTTTTTGCATGACATAACCCCTTTCGTGTTTGAAAGTGTAGTGCCAGAAGTTGAATTGCTTGCTATTTAATCTTTACTAGAAGCAGCACAATTTAGCCTTTGGCTCTCTTTAGGAGGCCAGGAATCGGAGAAGAGAAACAAACAAAAATACATGAATGTCTTTCTAGTACAGATAGCTATTAATGGACTCCAACTCAGGCCAAGCTTTTACTCAGTACAGCAGTTTTTTATATACCAACAGAGGGCTTTTGGTCTTTGTGGCATTACGCTTTCCTGCTTTTAAACAAAAAAGAAATAAAGCTTGTGTTCAGTTGATGAAATGTAAACTGACTTTCTTTAAAGAACCAACTCTCTTGCCCTGACAGTGGGTTGTGCAGTTAAACTTTCCAAACTGATTAGAGGTTACCCAATTTCATTTTTAGAATCTGAAAAATTATCGTTTATTCTGAGGATTCTGATTAATACTTTTTTTTTTTTCCTATATGTATAGTTAAAACACTCGCTGATATCTTTCAGCCAATGTATCTGAGCTGAAGGGCACATTTATATTCTGTAAATGAAACCTTATGATCAGATCTACATTTAAGTATTTGTTTGTGAAGAGGCTAACTCAATGCCATCAAGTCACAGCTGGAGCACATAAATACTAATGCAAAAATTATAACTTGTTCTTGTGGCCTAAATTATTTGGCAAAGTATCTGAAAATTAAGAAATCGACATGCATCAATTGTTTGCTGGTTTTTAAAAATCTTTCTCTCTCTAGCTAATGCGTGTGTCTACATTCCCTCCTCACAGAGAAGAGCTGTCCTTCCCCCAGTCTGGAAAAGCAGGAAAATCCCTAGCCAGGTTTTCCTGTCAAGCAGAAAAAAAGGAGAAGTTTGTGAGCTGAAATTTCAGAGATCTCTCATCTTTTCCATTTGCTTATTTAAAAAAGATAACAAAGGAGAGAGTTAAATAAAAAATACATTCACATAATACTAAGAGCAAAGAAAATAAGGATCAGGAGATAAAAAAGTTAAACTAACTTGTGTTCATGCACGGTGAGTTTTCATACTATCAAATTGATCAACAAATATACATTTCCTTGAAACAGAAAATTTGCAAATATTCTTACTTCTCTTGCAAGAGGGCGTATTGAGTGTCTTGGAAAAAACCCTTTTCTTCTTCACATTGTCTTCATGGCTTGTTGCAAAGGACAATACTACCCATTTTTCAGTCTTCTAAGTTTTTTTGAAGTAAAGGCTTAGAAAATGTCAATATTAACACTTCCCTATATGCTCGTCATACTTTCTAATATAGGTGGTACTCTCCTAAATCTCTTGGAGACTTCTCAAAATAATACAAAAGATATTAAAAAAATAAAAAAGGTTTATTTTTTAAAAACGTACTGCTTTGCTTTGTTTAAAAAGGAAAATAGAATAGAGGCTTATCTGAAAATCTTAAATGAAAAACTTGACAAATAGGACATTGTTTTATTTAGAGAGGTTCCATCTACGTGGAAAATTGAAACATGAGAATGATCTCTCTGTTCGAGTTTTTAGATGAGATGAGCCTGATTCTGATATTTGGCTCAACCAGCTGCTTCTGCCAGATTGTTTCTAAGCAGATGATTTTTCTTTGAAATTTCACATAATCTCTAAATGTGCTGATTTTTAATTATGATTTTTTTTTTCAGTTGCCAATGAAAGTATGATTTTTTTCCCCTTGGTTTAAAGTTTTAAAGATAAAGATTTTTCTCTGTTTTGGAAATTGCTCTTGGTCAGCGGTTCATTCCAAGCTTGCAACCGTTCTGACTTGCTGAGCGTGAAGGTGTAAGCCAAGTGTTGCTGTGTCTACATGCCAAAGTCAGCTCAACTTGGTTCCCCGGCAGAAAGTGAGTACAGGCTCCTCTTCTGAGTGTGGAGTTTTCTCCTTGCAGCTGTGAGCTGTGACACCTCTCTGGCCAGCAAAGGGTGACAGCTTTGCTTGTGTGAACCTTTTGTTTCTGGCCTAAAGTAGCAAGAGTTCTCAGGATTTCCTCAACTGGGATCTTTTGCTTGCAACTTTTTAATATGGCTTGTAGAGAAAAAATTGCCGTAATTTATAAGTGTTTAGCACTTTTTAAATGTTACACATCTAACTAGGTTATTTTTCACTTCAAGTATCCTCAGCCAGCAAATTGTGCTTAAAATTGTGTTTTGGAGTGCTTTGAAAAAAACAAACATCAGCAGTCTTCAAGTGAAGGCCATGATCCTCTCTAATAGCTAGCTAGTTCTAATTCTTGCTCAGAGAATTGGAGCAAACTTCACAACTGGAGGTAAAGGCACTGACATAAGGCTGGAAAATGCACTAGTCACAGTGGTCCACAAATCGGCCTTGCTAGTTAAGGGTGATGGAAAGAGACTGCTGAAGGACATCTCTGAAGGGATCAGAAGGTGATTTAGTTTGTGGACAAATTTAACAGTGTATGTGGGCTGTCAGCCTTAGTTACTAATATTGCTTCTCTTAACTATTTAATGCCTAGAACGTCTAAGTTTTTGTCTAGCCAAACATAAAGGGTGGAAACAAAGATTCAAGATACTCTTTGTAGATGCTGCTTTGTCTACAGATACTGATACAGCCAGTGGAGGTGGGCTGGTCATCAAACAGGGGGTCTCATCCATCCAAGAGTCCCTCCCCAGCTTTCCTGTAACCCCCTTTAAGTACTGGAAGGCTGCTATAATGTCTCTTCTCCAGGCTGAATAACAGTAGTTTTTAATACGCGTGTTTTAATAGGAGAATTTAATGTCAAGTTGCAGTGCTTAGCACACACAGCACACGAAACAATGTTGGTGCCGGAAGGGAAGAATCCTTCATGAGCATATTCTGCCTTGACTAAAATGGGGAATGGTCTTTGCAAGTGGGTGTGTCCGTCCTCCGGGCATTGCAAGTGAATGACATTTAATCCTTGGTGCATTAGACCTTGTCTGAAACTGTTCTATAAGTATTATAATAAATTAATTAAAGTAGACATTTTTAAACCAATCGATTTTGATGTAATTATCGTGTTTGTGTTCATTACTCAGCAGACAGAACAATGAGTCCCAAACAGCTTTTGTTTTATTTAAATCGAATGCCAATATCTTAAAACAGATTCCGTGAGCAGCAAAAAGATTCTCTCTGTGGTTTACTTCTGCCTGGGGAATTGTCCTGGGGCAAGATTTTTTCAGTTCTTTTTAGGTTCCAAGTGCATCATATTCAGTAGCAGCTGTGACAGCAAAGTGGGAGCCAGGAGCACCCTGCTGGAGCACTGGCTGGGTACAAAAAGCATCACAAACTTCTCCCTCATCCTCTTGAAGACAAAAATCCATGTTCTCCAGTTCTTAAGACCCAGCTCTTTTGCCGCTACTACCATCAGCTTGTTTTGAGTAGGATGATCTAGTAGCCACGCATGCACAATATTAAAAGAGCAAGAAAAATTTTTGGAGGCAATAAAACCACCTTGACATCTTGTGTCTAGGAGCATAGCATGAAAAGGTGAGTTGCCAAGTTTAGTTTTGGAGCGAATCTTTGTTTTGAACGTGCCTTGGTTTTAGGCTTGTAGGAGATTGTGAACTGCTGCACAGATCTCATGCAACAGACAATGTAGATTCGTGACCCAACTTTGGACTCTGGCTGCGTGAAGGATTACCTGGAGTGTGCCTCTGCAGTGGCTGAAATGCAGATTTACTGCAGCTTCTGTCTGCATCTTGTCCTGCAAAATGAATCAGTCAGTGGGGCCTCATTTCCTCTACAATTCATTGACCTTTTCCTACACATGGAGAGAATGTGAAATTTCTGGTTTAGCGTTGACCATTGGAGAGAACACCTTCCTTATTTTTGTCTAGAATGTCTTATATATAAAAGCTGTCTTAGAGGCCTGACTGCTAGCCAGCTGAAATCAATGGGCAAATTTTCATAGATTTCACTGGATTTTGGATAAAATCCCTCATATCTAGTGTTTTTCGCTGCTGAGCGCTGGAAACGTAGGATGATGCTGTGGAGAGGGCTTCCCAGTCTAATGCCATGTTAAAAAAAAAAATGAAGTTACTCTTTGATTAAATCTTGAAAGAGGCATTATGCTTCCAGTGCCTTCTCAATCATTAATCCTCAACTGTCTTCTCAGCAGTGTACTGTTAGTTCTCACGTACATGTGACCGTCTTTGTCTAATGGCAGTTAGCCAGACTTGCTAAGAAAAAGTTACAGATTGTAAATTACTCAGCAGTGAATTCTGCTGACACAAGTAGACAGTGTGTAAAGATGTGAAAGACTAGGCTTTAGATCGTTGTTTGTTTTTTTACCTCCTAAGACTGGAAAAAACCCTACAGCAGGATTTCCTAGTGCTCTGAGCTAAACCGAGTAGTGTGGGCCCTATGCTGAGCGAGTTGCTGGCTAGAGTTTTGCCGTCTGTCCCACTGGAACACTACCGAAAAGGAGTGAAAGCAGCTATGAAGGAAACAGGAGGGAAACTAAGAGCAATAAAAAGAAAATAAAAAACCTAAGAGCAATAAAAAGAAAACAAGGAAATCTGACGACATTATGATAAGGATTTATTATTTTTTTTCCAAATCCCATGTGGAAATCCATTCTAGGATTTTCCATTAGGCATCTAATTAATATTTTTATTTAGGAGATTAACAGATTGCAATACAGCTAGACTTTGAATAATTTAAATCATGGTAGCTCATTTTGTTGGTCAACAAAGGCAATGAGAAGAAAGAGGCAATGTGATTAGAATGATGCATTTCCTGAGCAAAGGTAGATGTTTCCCACACTCGGGATGGTTGAGTAATGTACGGCCAGAGACCTCGCTCCACTTGATTAACTGTCAGTGGAGCTTGTGCTGCGTGGGCCATTCAGACAGGCTGATGCCTTGATAAAGATGAGAAAACAGAATAAAAAATGGAAGGATTAATTTTGCCGTATGACATTTTAGTGGGAAACAAAATTTTTTTTTTTTACAGTAAAAAGTTATGTTCTTTTTGTTTTCTTTTTCCCCCAGGTTTGCCCTGAGCAAAGAGCGTACAGTTAATGATGACCACAGCTTTATTCTCTTCCACTGGGTTGCAGCTGAGAGCGTGTGCTATGTGATATCCCAGGAGATTAAGTTCTTTCCATGTGGTCCCGTTGTTATCCCTTCTTCATCTCAGTTAGCTGTACGTGAGTCTCACTCTTCATACTGGGCCACGTCCTTAGGAACTTTCCAAAACAGTGGCCTTGAATCCCGTATTTGTTGAGGCTCAATTTGGATGAACAGTGAGACGTCCCTGTCCCTTCCAGCCTAGGCCATTCTATGATTCTGTGATTCTAAGAAAAACATTATCTGTGCAGCTTCCATCCCCTGACGAATATTTTCCACGTATTTCAGGCCTTGGAGAGCATTTCTAGATGTAGTTAGAGCAGTTGAACACATTTCTTCTCTTACCCCTAACACGTTGTCTTTGCTGAGCAGAACTGGATGAATTAATACTCTCTAGTGTTTACTTAGTATTCTACAGAAAATTGGACAGTTTAGCTGGTACGTTTCTGTAGGTGCAGTTTTTATGTCAAGCAGATAAAGACATTCATTCTGTTTTTGTACCTCTATTCCATCAATTAGACAGCAGTTGGCAGTTGAGGAAGTCACAAAAGCAGCCTACGCTGAGTGAATTCTGCCTCTTTGTTTTCCCACAGTGTGAAATTGTCCTCTGAGAATGTGTCATTGCCACTGCGGGGACTCTGGTGAGGAGTCTTTCTGCACCTTGCTGTATCAGATGTTTAAATATTCTTGTGCAGTTAGCTCAAAGCATGTGCTAGACTGTCTTCAGCGATGGATAATAAAAACTGGCTAAAAAGAGTCTTTTTCTTTAAGGCAGCTCCTAATCAGTAAGATTTTGTGTGACCAACCGTTTTGAATGTTCAAATAGCGTTATTACAAAAATCACATCACTTGCTTGGAGTAAGTGTCTGTTACCTGTCATGTCAAGTACCTCCTGGCTGTTTATTTTGATCCTTTTCTTAGTAAAATGCACTTCCTTCACAGCCTACTGCTTAGCATTCTGCTTTTTCCTATCTGGCACTTCTCTAAATTACGTGGCCTATTCCTTGAGGTAGAAAAGATGTCTGACCACGTAGGTTTGGAAGGAGACAAGGTTGCCTCTTAAACCTATAGGAGCTAAACAACATTATTATTAAATTACAGCATCTCTGCCATGACCATCTAGATTTATGATAACACAGCGTTAAGTCTTTTCTTCTGTGAAGTAATCCATTTAAATAGCTCAGTCATCTTGAACAATACTTATTGGAAGATTGAGACCTTGGTTCATACATCATCCTTAATGTATTCTTATCTAAACTCTGCCGTGCTCTCAGAGATCAGGACTGGAGATTTTGAATTCAAGACGCTCACGAAGAAGGTTTGTAGGTGTACCTGGGAATCATCACCTACCTGTGTACCTGACTACAAATGTGCTCTCTGAAGAGCATTGTAATAGCAGCAGGAGAGCAGACCTTATATGCACATGGATTTGTGCCAGAGAAGAAAGAAAAGGACTATACTCATGTTTTCAAGAGCACGTGAATGCTGTTTTGGATGATCTTGGGCAGAACTGGAATAGGAAAGTGCTGCTGTACTTCGTATGGATTTCCCTGTAATAGCCAAAAGATAAACTGAAAAGTTCACCAAAAAAAAATCCACAGAAAAAAAATCTTAATATTCAGGAATCTGAAGAATCAAAGAAATATTTTGAGCAGATTTCAGAAGGGCAGAACTCTCCTAAAAATTATTAAAATATATAATTGAAAACTAGAATGTTAGGTAACCTGATCTGTTTACAGCAGGGTAGTAACAAAGCCTCACATTGAAAGTTTGTGAGTCAGCACTTACTGATAGTCCACGCGGGGTGTTGGAAAGCAAGTTTGCAGAACTGAGGGCCCAACTTTATAATCCTTGATGCAGCAGAACAGTCCTGACACTTTGAAGGTACTTAATGAAGATGCGAGTGTTTGAGAAAGGCTGATTCAGGTTCCTGGTTCAGAGCTTGAAGGGCAGCCTGGCTTTCTTCAGGACAATTTTGAAGCACAGATTTTGCAAACAGTGGTGAACAGAGTGACAAAATCCCACCACCAGATAATCATTTATGGATTGGATAATGATTTTGTTCTGTGCCATAATGACATTTCTCCTCTCAAGGGAGCCCAGGCACTTTTGTCAAATAGTGCTGATACACCCAGTCTGTCTGCCAATGTTGCTTTATTTATAAGCAAGTGAAGGCACTAGATAAGAATTGTCTTCATTCAGAATAACTTGCATGAAAGTTCCTTGGCACCTTTGTTGTCAGCAGAAATTACTTGAGCAGCAATGTACGTTACGAGAAGAAGCCAATTAATATCTGGATTTTACTATTGTCAGGGGTTTCATATTAGAGACAGTAGTAACAATCTGTTTTTACACAATTTTTTTTTAAGGACCATTTTTCTGTTTGTTTCTTTGTGGGAATTTTTTTGAAGAAAGTGTTGTATGGGTTAAGTGCTCAGATCCTGGAGATTTTACAGTTAAGGGAATTCTAACTTGGCTGAAATTTAATTTTGTAATGCTATCCATTTGATAATAGTTTACAATGAAATCTCAGTCTTATAAACCTCCAAGAAAGAATGCAACTTTTTATCTCAAAGTTTTATATATAATGCTACAGTAACAAAGTGTGGCAATTTATATGCTTATTTAGCTGTGGATGTATATTTCCTTGCTAGATCTTAGGGAGCAATAATAAATGTAATTAAATTATAGACACTCGGTCAAACAAGCTTAACTAGAGCATCTTCATGCAGAATACTCTAGAATTTAGTTTTTCAAATAAACTCGGTGTGTCATTGATGTCCAGAGAAGATCAATAGAATGGAAATTGCTTGCAGTTTCCCCTGAAGTGCTTCAATGTTTTATTGCTCTCACATTTTCACTCTATAGCCTTTTCTCTGCCAGAAAGGGCACATGGCCATGCCAAGCACACAGAGTACAAGGGAACAGAAAGATAATATATACAAATGATGCACAGTTCATGTTCCTTTTTCATCCCATTCCAGTAAAGTACCGAGCTTCTTTATCTCCCCAGGGAGCAAGAATTTCACTCAGGGTGGTCAGTGTCTGGAGGGTTTGGACCTTAACTTTGCAAGTATTGTTTAACCAAGATTATTGAACCAGAGAAGTGAGTTTGAGCGTCTATACTCTCAAGTGTGCATCTTCTTCAGGAAGCCATAATACCATCCAGATCCCGGAGATAGATGACTGTAGCCATGGTGCTGCACACTGACCGCTGCAGGGAACAAGACGGTGTCCAGACATCTCCTCCTGCAGGTTGCGGGGAGAAGGTAGGTGAGGAATTCAAGCATGTGAGAAATGGCCTCACGCTGCTGGGCTGCAAATACGATTTGTTGACTTGTTGGATTCAAAGTTTCTTTAAGCCGGATGTTAGGGCCAAGAAGGCCAAGAACCGAGCTTGAAATGTGTCTGGATATTTGTGTGTATTTCTCACCTAGTAACCATGCCAGGCTCACACTGAAGCCAGTCTTGGGCACGAGCTTAACTGGTTAAGCTCAGCAGAAGCCACTAGCAGAGGGTTGTGCTCCTGCCGAACACGCAGCAGGCACTGCAGAGGAGTGGGTTGTAGCGGGCAGCAGTTGGCTGCTTTTGGAGAGGAGTCTCTTTTTGGTGAGATACTACTTGATTTCACGTTGATGGGGGTTACGTGTATGCATCAAACACAGATAAGACTTTACAAATTAGTTTGCTGTCTCTCCAGCTTTCCCTCCCCCAGGTTATATTCCATATGCTGTGCGGTATTTTGTTTGATTTGTACCCACACAAACTCAGTGAAGCAGTCGCCGGAATGCTTACGCCAGCAGTGGTATGTTCATTTGCGGCTTGGTTTCTACTCTAAAGCAAGTAGATGATATTTTCAGTGTTGAGCCTCTCAGTATATACGTAGGATGCTAACGATTTAACACGAGGCAAGCTCAATGCAGTTTGAAGTGAGACTGGACTCTTATTATTTCATAACTGTTCTCCACCAAAACCTGCCTAGAAACATTCCTGTTCCTGTAGCAACTATTGTTGCTGTGTCAGGGAAGCCTTCCACTACCCTTATCTAGGAAATTTAGTCTAAATTCATTTGCAGTTAGTCCAAGCGGTTGCCAATATTTGAGTTCACTGGAGCTTTTCCTAAACAGAATGAAAATTAAGAAAAACATACAGAGGTTCTTTTTTTTCCTGAGGCCTCTATTTATCATTCATTTTGCCGGGTTCCTTTGCTATAGTTGAGATCCAAGCTCTTTCACCACTCAGCTGCAGTAATTCATTTAATGAGCAGATTCCCGAGTCTTTATCTACTTCTTATTGTCAATCTGGCGTTTATGTATTTCTCAGTTGATACTGATAGACTTTGACTTCTCTTTCTAGGTAATGGAGGTTGAATCGGGGTGGTGTGTGTGTGAATGTATACACCTTTCTGTTTGGTCCGGGTTGGGACCATCTCTTCTGTAGTAAGGAGAATAGACTTTTCTCTATTATATTCTCTTCTCTCAGAACATTTTTATTTTCCATATTTCTCCTACTCGTTGTGAGACTTATTCAGCTTCTGAAAACTTTGGCAGGATTTCGGGAAAGAAAGTTGGTGTGCCCCGTGTCCTGGTTGTAAGAAGTTACACTGCCAGCTGCTAGACCTGAATTTGAGAACAGCCTGCCAGAATATCCCTCCAGTGATGTGGAGTTAGACTTACCAAAAAAGCACTTGAAGTATTTCGAGGGTAAGAGGCTGCCAGCCAGCACTGTTTGCATGCTTTTCGCTGACCAGTTTAGGGAAGTAGTGTTCACATCTTTTTCATTCAAGAAGGGAAATGTTTGATGAAACACTGCGCGCACTCTTCCTCTCACTTTTTCTCCGTGTCTTTGAAAGGGTATGAAAAATGCATAAGTTGGACAATGATGTTTGACAGATTATCTCTTGTATCCCTTTGGAATGAAAAGATGCTGCAGTAGGGCTTCCTGACATGTTATTTAGCAGAGTAGAGAGAGCTTGATCCTTTGGTTTCACACTTTGCGGGCTCTTTGAGTACAATTGAAGTACATGCTGTAGCAATGTCGTTCTCATATACATGGGAAAAAGCATTATCAGATAATTAGACTGTGTCATGGAGATGTAATAAAAATCCTTAGGAAATTAATTAATGCACATGTACAATAGCTACTTTAAACCACAACACTTTAGCCATTTAAAATTAGGTTCTTTTTAAATAGCAAAAGCAATTAGTCTGCTCTGACTGATTGCTTGCCAATTTTTTTAATGTAAGACTTTTTGATTTATGGGAGTAAAAAAAATTAAGAAGGGGATGGGTAAAATTCCATCGTGGCTGTTCTTAGCAAGAAAAGCATCAAGCTCCATAGCTGTTTTTTCTGTGCTGCTGTTATCTCTTGCTTCCAACAGTCCTGAGGTAAAGCTTTGAAACTTTTTATGCGTTATCTTCACAAGTATTAGCTTACTAGTGCAGTAAAGTTTACTAATACCTACTATGTTCAGACAGAAAACTTGGATGGTATTTTTTGTGTTAAATCTCTTCCTCCTAAAGGAAAGATTGTTCAAACTGAAAAATCCATGTTCTTTTTTGGTGTCATCTTGGTTTTTGAAATAAAAACTCTCCTCTTAAGTCCCTAGTACTGTAACTTTTATTTGAGCACAAATAAGCCAGACTATCAGCTATGAAAGCAAAGCAGGAAATGCAGCGTGTCACTGAAACGGCCACGACCTTCAGAACTGAAACAGATTTCTGCTCTTGGGCTGGATTCAGTGTAGCTCTCATGCTATGTGCCTGACTTAAAATGGGTTCATCGGTTTTACTAAAGAGCTTGTACTTCGGCACGTATTTTACTATCTCATTGAATCACAGCTTGTGTTTGCAGTCAGGCAGTATTTGCAATGATTTTTGT